>NW_019386683.1:15780-31498 GCF_000671375.1 Centruroides sculpturatus | reverse complement strand
TTTACATTATTGTATCCCCCACTTTTAAAAATTCTCTCTGTGGTCTTTGTGGGAATTATGATGATAATTATGAAAATGAATTAACTTTGCAAAATGGTAATATAGTATCTAATCCTGTTACTTTTGCTAACAGTTGGAGAAAAGAAGACAAAGGTAAAGTTGTAGTTTATGTCATATTAATAATGATGTTAATGGTTAATAAATAATAGTTAATGTTTAATAATCATGATTAAACATTTCCAGCACTAAACTTTAATAAATGCTGTTAAATTTTGTAGTTGCTTCACTCTGCCAGTTAAAAGCTTATGAGTATCATAAATATCACTTCCAGTAAGAAGCTAAACAATTAGACAAACAGGTTCAAAACTTGTTAAGCAAATTCTATGTTACTGGTAGTTGAGCTTTTTCATTATGTGGTATTTGACTACATAAATATTGTGATCTAAAAACTCAAACTCTAGTAGAAATTTTGAATTCATCCCAACTGCATGCAGTTTTATACAATACTTATGAGGTTTAGCATCAGTTTGAGCATCTTCAAACAAGTAATGTGCAATATTCTCAGTAAAGATGGATTCTAAACCCAGATCCTTGGCTATTGACTTTTGTTTACAGAAGTTTTGACAATTACAGTTGTGAGAATTGGGGTTTAAGCATCTAAGCTTAAACCGTTTTCCGACAACGGGAAGGTGAGTCCCGCTCACACGGTCAGTGGATGGCAATTTAGGAGGGCAAAAATTGAGTGGGAGGTCACGGATAAGTCGATAAGGTGTTGACAGAGTATGAGTAAACACACTTGTTTAAGATATAATATATATATATTTAATTAACAAATGCTATATAAAAAGGTTACAAATAATTAATAATACTACTAATTTCTAACTGAAGTTACAATAGGTGATTAGCTGGCTTATATCTCGCGTATTTCCGACAGAGGATATTCTCTGATCCTTATTACTATTTAAATTTGGAATTAGCCGTTGTCCATCTGAGAGAAGAGAGAGAGTTCTACTTACTAAGTTGCAGATAGTAGAAGTTAGCTTTGTCATTTGTCGTCGGTGGTCAGTGTTGAAGGCAGTTAATCCGTTGCTTCTTGTGATCTTGGAGGCCACCGAGATAACTGGCCAGGAGCCCTCTTTATACCAAATTTGAGGGGGTGAGAACTATGATATTATTGATGATTTATACGCACACCTGTTAGTGTGTTGATGTTTGGATCTAGCTAGTACGGACAACTGACTCAGAGAAGTTTGTTTAATTTATTGCTATTGGTGTCTAGAAGATATGATTTTATAATATAAATTTCTATAGGTTTGATGGCTCTCATCCATAAATTAACATTCAGCTGACAATAATTTCTTTAACCTGGTCAACTATCTAGATATTGTTTATATCAAATGTCGTGTTTGACTACGAACGAGGCGATTTATTGCCGTAACCATGTGTTATGTGCAACCAAAGAGGTGATAAGAAACATCTCTTATTCCCGTCTTGTTGATATTAACATTTATAGAATTACCTTTAAACAAATGGAGGAGATTTCGTTTATTGATATTTTAATATTCCCCTTCTTTTTTCTTATTTGAGGAGAGTGTCTAGGTCATTGACTGCAGAGGTTCTCCTTTTTCTCTTTTCAGAAAAAATTCCGAGGTTTATACTGTTTTAGAAAAGAAAAAGGGTTTCAGACCTTCACACAGTTCAACAGTGCCATAACTATTTCTGAAGCTGACTTTTTATAATTTCTACAGATAAGGTTATTAATACTGTTTCTTTCACATACTCCAGCTTAGCAATGATACTTTTTTATTTCCAGGATTTAAATCTTTCTACCCTATTCCTTCTAAAGAGATAATTTTGAACTGAACAGGATAGGATTCTATGGATAATTGTCAAGTGTGTTATAAATTTTATAACACACTTGACAATTAACAATCAACTTTCACATTTTTGCTGTAGGTTTGGATCTGAGACATTTTAAATAATCTCTTATGTATTCTTGTCATTTATCCTTAAATTGCATTCACTATGTAACAAGAATTGATTTCATAGTATTTCTAGTTTTATTTGCTATAATTTGGATTTAAGAATTTCATAAATTGTTGATTTATTTTTTATAATATCTAAAGTTATAAAAGTTATGATAATAATAACTACAATATATTTTAGCTTGCCAGAATGTTATTAGGGAAATTAATTTTTGTCGTCATAATACAGAAGAAGATAATAAAATTTCAGAAACTGCAGCTGAGAAGTGTCTTGCTTTAACTGACAAGGAATATGAATATTGTCATAAAGTAAGATTTATTTAAATATTTTTATCGTTTTTACAAAATTTTACATCTTTAATTAAAGTATTTTCTTTTGATATTGAAATAATTTGGGAAAAGACTGAGCTAAACATACAAAATTCTGACATTTATAAATTAAATGTAATGGAAAAGATTAATGTTTTTGAAAGAAGTTTAAAAAATATTGCTGTTAATAAATATGATGATAGAACTGTTCTTATATCTTGGTAGTGGTTGTGTATAAATTTTAAATAATTTTAATTGTTATTTTAGTTTCTTATTTGATTTTAAATTGAGTTATATAAGTTATTTTATTTAGAAGTTTGTTTAAAAATAGTAAATAGCCTTTGATGTTGAGCTTCTGAATTTCAAGTGAGAATAGTTGTCAATGAATATTTCAATATAGCCTTAAAAGGTTATGTTGAAGACAACTTTCCTCACTTGAAAACACTAACTTTAAATTAACAATCAAACAATGTAAGCAGTTTTAACAATATAAATATGAAGGATATACAGTATAAATTTTCACTTAGATCAGAACTTTACCCATACACAAAAAATAATTCATAAATTATATTAACATAAAAACTTAGCTGTCTGCAAAATCTAAAACATTACTATAGAGCAATTAAAATTATGACAAAACATCTTTAGAATATTGTTGAATTCAAGGATTCAACATTTGTAAGATATAGATCATAACAAACAGTTGCTGTGCATTACATTTATTCTTTAAAATTCTTAAGAATACTATTATTCTTTGAAGTTCAAATAAATGATTTAATAGATTCAAATAGTTTCAAATAGATGATTTAAAAATAATTTAATATCAAAAAATTAAAATAATAGCAAACTAATTCTTCTTATTCCTGTCATCTATATTCAACCTTCTACCATTCTTTTTTTCTTTGTAACCTATTTATATGGAGTAGACAATAATATTCTATCCTTTTCATTTATTATTTCTGTTTTACAATTTTTGTTTTGTACAAATTTACTTCGCAACAAGAGAGCACTCTTGCTACAAAGTAAATTTATAAAAAGTAACTCTCAAAAAAGATTGAAAAGACAGAAAAACACTTGACAAGATTGACAGTCTCAATGCTTGAGTCTGATTTCACTCTTTTCCTCCTTTATGTGATTGATAATTGAATTTTAATAAACAATATAACCATCTCCAATGTCTAGTTCTAGGAAGACATAATCTGTTTCCTTCTGCAGGTTCTTCTTGGACACAACTGCTTTACATGAATGAAATTCACAGATCTACCATCATAGACAACCAAATGTGGGGCACCACATTACACCATATGTATCATATTGCAACTTTTCTTTGTGTTACAAAGCAGCTGTCTTTTCAATTTTAATTCTACTTAAATATGTTCAATAAACTTTATTATTTTGACTAGAAAAAATTACATACATTAAAAGAAAGTTTTAATTTTCAGTTAGTTGATCCACATCTATATTTAGAAGCATGCAAAACAGACTGTTGTGATCAAAGTGGTAAAGATGGTTGTGAATGTAGCAGTTTAAGTGAATATTTTCGTGAATGTGCACGTTTACATGGAAACAAAAATACTGCGTGGAGAAAACCTAATTTATGTAGTAAGTTAGAAGCTTATTAATTTAAAATTATTTTCTAGTTTTTAAAATTTGAATTTATATATTTTTTTTTAGAAAGGAAAAAATATAAAAATTTACTTTTTTTAATAAATTTATTTTCTATATTGCCTTTAAATTTATAATATTTACATTCCTCTATTATAAATTTAGAAATATGATTTTATTCACTTAGAATCTGGTTTTAAGTGTACTCTCTCTGTTTTCAGTTATTGTTTATCATGTGATTTTCACATCTGCTGTATCAAGAACATTAAAATCAACATATTAAAAATTGTACTTTTTATTATTTGTCATTATCTTCATGCATTTCTGATGAACAGAGAATGTTATTCATACAGAACTGGGCTTCTTAAACTTTTTTCATTCACAACTCCTTTTTTTACCCGAGATTTTATGTCACTTTTGATGTATATATATATAGGTATATAAAATAAATATACAAATAAAACATTAACTAACTGAATATTTAATTCTAAACAATTCTTATAAAGAATTGTTTGGAATTAAATTATAATTTTACCACTTACTCCATTTATTAGGAAAAAAGCAAATTTGTATTCTAACAAGAAGGATGTGCTTGTTTATTTTACATAAAGAGTTAAATCTTGGCTGAATATTTGATATTGCAAGATGCAGGGCATCTTCAATGTTTGCAGAGTTGATTGATATTTTGATTTTACAATTTCAATGATGAAAATGAAAAATGATATAACAAATTAGCAAGAAATATAATGAATAGATTGTTTAATAATGAAGAATTAAATAACATTTTTCTGCCATTTCACCATATGATAAGAGTAAAGATTTTAAGTATGACTTTTGTCTCATGAACTGGAAAAATTGATGCTACAAAGCTTGGTACCAATCAAAACAGCTGAGAGTGGTTTCAATTCATTATCTCAGAAAATAAATATTTATAAAACCTTTTGTATAAAAATGCTCAAAAATGCTCTGTTTTACATAAAACCAACATCAACACAAAGTGAAAGGAACTTCTCTATTTCTGGAGTTTTTGTGTCAAAAACAAAAGACACATTTGTCAGATAAATCAATAAGCTTTCCAATACATGTAACCAGTTATTTTAATAAAAATTTTTAGTAAATGTAGAAACAAATACAATGAATTTTTAATATATTTAAAAAATTAATTAAAGTAAACATGTGACAATCTTACATCTTCTAGTTCTGCTTTGTATGGTTTTCTTCTGTGTCATTAAAAGTCTTCTATAAATAATCATAAGTTGAGTTTTGATTCTTGAGAAAAAAGTTTTACTTATTTGGGAATTTCTGATTCTTGGAATCCAAAATATTCAGGAAAACACAATCCCTAGTCAATATTCAAACCAAGGATGTATAAAATTTATACATATATGCTGAGGAATGACAGCAAGAAAATTTTATTAAAATTTTTATTTTTGGTAATTAAACTATCTTGTTTCTGTAAGAACACAAAATTTTGTTGGCATTATCTCATGATGGCATGTACAATGCAATGTTTGAAAAAGTAAATGGTAGTAGATTGAAACTGAATAGAGGAGTAGAAATAATTGAAAAGTAGTAGCAGATCACAGTGAGAAAAAAATGAATGAACCCTTTATTTTTCTGTTATGTATCCACAACATGATTTTAATTAACTATTTTAAATCAACATGGTATTCATAATTATTTTTGCTAACTAGTATTGAAAAATCTGACAGAGAAACATTTCAGGTTAAGTGAACAATTTTCTTAATCTTTTCTGAACAATTACCAAAGTTTTCATGATTCCCAAATTCTGTTATGTGACCCCATATGGGAGTGACTACCCATACTTTAAGAAGTCCTGGTATAGAGAATCAATTAATAAGTAACTTCCATTTATCAATATTTACACTAATTATCATATCCTCCCCTTTTCCATTTTTGGTAGTCTTGTGATTAATTTTTTAAAAGTTGTTTTATAATTGGCCTATTACTTTGTAGGGTTAAACATTGTCATGTTCTCTGTTTCTGACAACTTTATTCTTTATTTTCTATGATAAAAATAATGTTTTTTTTTTTTTTCCTGTTTCTTTATTATTTGAAATTTTAAAGTAACTTGTAATTCAAATAAAGACTGCCATGCAGATGACAAATTGTTAGCATCTCTGTAATTGATACAATGCCTTCTACTGTGGGTTTGTAAATTTATACAGCCTCTAAGTATCTGAGGATAAAACAGATATTCTAGAAAGTCTAATCATTGCTTATCAAACAAATATTATATTTACAAAGAATTATTAGAAATATATAAGAATTATTATAAATCATTATGTAGATGTAGAAAGTATTATGAAGCAAAGTGAAAAGCTGAGATTGTACTGACCAAGGCAGTTACAATGAGTAAAAATATAATTGTTATAAAGAAAGAACTTGAAAAATTGTTAAATGATCTCAAAAAGCCCTTATAAACACAAATTTCTTCCTCTTTATTATCAGTTTAATCACTAATAAGAATTAGATGTTTTAATTAGAGTAATTGTTTTTTGCAAATGACAAAATACATTTTGAGGGAACTGGAAGATGGATACTATTTATATGACGCTGTTCATTAGTAAAACAGTTTGAAGTATATGGCAGAAAAACCTTATGAATTTGACACAGAATATAACTTCAGTAATAAGAACACAGAAGAAATCCAGTATTTAATTATTTAGCTCAGAAAAAACGCTATAAAAACTGTTGTGGATATCAAAAAACATAATGTTCTTTGTAAACTTTGCTTTATAAGAATAAATTTTCATGAATTATGAAAATTTATTCTTATTTATGAGAATAAGAATATTTATTTATTCATGAGAATTATCATATGAGAGTTCTAATTACTATATGAATAATAATCAAAATATATTCAAAAGTAAAAGTAAAAAACAAAAATTTTAATGACAACAATATTAGTTTCCATATTTATAACACTAAAGCTATTATTTTGTCTTATAATACGGAAATGTTTTATATCTTTATTTGTAGATGTACAATGTGAAAATGGCACCATATTTCAAGATTGTGGTAGTGCATGTCCTGCAACTTGTGAAAATTTAGAACCAGTATGTTTAATGAAAATGTGTGTTGATGGCTGTCATTGTCCTGAAGGAATGGTTCTTCATGAAAATCATTGTATTTTAAGGAGTGAATGTCCTTGTGAACATAATAATCATTGGTATCCAAATGGTGAGCAGCTTCAAGTGGATTGTAATGTCTGGTATGTTTACATTCTGTAGTATTTGCTGTTATCATAATTTTGTGCTGATAATTCTTGGGTTATTTCTGTTTAAGAATCAGTTTGCAAGTGGGGTATAGTTTATGCAATGATTGAGTTATGTGCTGATTTTAACTCATAATTACAAATTTATCAAATAGTTTTTCTTTTGTTTAAACCAAGACCATTTTTTGAAAATCTGAAAAATCCTTTACATACTATGGACATTCAACTTGTGAAGACAGCATCACATGTTTTTCCAAAACTTCCAGACACATGTATATGCCTCATCTGTAGTTCTTTTCATTTTCTGTCTTTTCATTCCACTTTATCTGATGCTTCCATTTGAACTTCAAAATCTTAAAAGTTTACAATAATGTTCTCCTTATGTATTAACCCTCATAGAACTATTTAGAAGATTCTGTTTAGAAGCTGAACAATTGACTTTCAAACTTGTGTTAATGGATGTCATGACATTAAAATTTTTTCTGTTTAAGTTTTTTGTTTATTTTAGCATTTATAATTATTATTAATAAAATATAACTCTGCCATGTAGGGGTGATGTAATATCATTACACATACTGATTCCTAGCTTGTATGAATGAGAAGGATTGATGTTTACCTGATGTTGACCCTTAGCTGGTTATAAAAATCTATGCCAAATCTATGATGAATCATCATCACGCTGGTAATAATGTTAGGGTGCAACCCCATAGGTGATGTGCAACAGAAATACCTGACTGTTGTGAAAAGTGGTCAAGGGTTTTTCTGATGGAAAGGATGAAAAAGCTAGAGAATTGGGGAAAGATTTCAAATTATGATACAATGGCAACAGTTTAATAAGGAATGGTGTAGATTTTCAGCCTGATTTACAGTCCAACTTCAGGAATGACCTTAAGTTGGCCTATAAATCAGTCTGAAAACATTTGCCTATGCATCAAGTATTCCTGGAAAGAAGAAAGGTTGTCTGATATTTTGAACTGTTTCCAGTTTGAGTTTTCTTTTTATTACAGAATAGCAGAATAAAATAATAACATTTTACAAGTTCTTTTGAGTAAATCTCCCAACAACTTAAACATAATAATTTTAAATTTAATTATTATCATGAAGATTCTTAACAGATATTTTGAAGTAATATTAAATGCATACAGTAATACCTCGACTTACGTGAACCTGGAGTTACGCAATTTTCAAATCTGACCGATTCGTCTTTTGTTTGAGCATCACGCAGCTTTTGATTACTCACTCCTCCCCACACTATTGTTCAGCTTACATGCTTGGACGTGTTGCGCAGAATCGACACATAGCTACAATTTATTTTGTGTTATTTATTTCTGTGTTTGTTATATCTACGGAGGATCGAGAGACTCTATGTGGTGATTTCTTGCAACCGTCAACGAATCAAAAGACGAGATAAGATTAACGAGAACATTTATTAGCTTACATACATCCGACTTGGATTTTATACAGATTGCGAAATTATACCCCGACTTATGTGAATTCAACTTACGCGTTTATCACTCGGTCCCACCTATCGCATAAGTTCGGGGTATTACTGCACATTTTTAGCAATGGTACCAACTTTACCATGAGAATAAGATTTCTTATATTATTAATTGAATTGCTAATTTCTCCAAGTAGAAATATTGTGTAGTTAATTAAGACACTTTCAAACAATCAAAGTTTTGCAATACTTCATGCTATTTGTTACAATTAATAATAATTACAATTTGTTACAATTAACAAATAATTAGAGTTTAACCAAAAAACTTGTTATATTGTTAAATATGCAGGTTTTTCAGCCTATGAATGAATATAATCATAGCATACACTTGTAAGAATGGGAGGTTCCAGTCTACTCTGTTCCACATACAGAATGGAAATTTAAATAAAAGATTCAGAAAAATCTTTCTTAGCCATCTTGGCACCAGCTAGGATTATATATCTTGCATTCTAACTTGCAATTAAATTATTTTATTTCTCAAGTGGCTAGAGGATAATCTTAAATGACCGGAACTTTAGGAAAGTTTACCTTAAACACTAAATGAATTAAGATACATGGAATATGTGAATTATGTGGGTTAAATGGGCCAATGATGGAGTTAGGCTTTAAATTAACTAAACAACAAATAATCAATATAACAGTTATTTATTATAAGTGATTATAACTCATATATATATAAACAAAACTATGATAAATCAGAATGATCAAGTTCAACAATCAAATATGTGAGAATATCTAACTCTAAACCTCTAAGTCTATCCTGATGAGAGAGTGTTTACATAAAATAATCATATTACCCTATAGTGGAGAGTCCTTGGGACGAGCAGAGATGATGAACCAGGAAAGGGATAAGAGTAAGAGCATTGGCTAAAGCATTGAGCACCAAGCAAGAGCATCAAAACAAGAGCAAGGGAATGTGATCTCTTATCTTTTATGCTGAATTCTGTCCAATAGGATTTTTGGAAAATTACACTGTTTCCAATGTGTGATGGAAGTCAGATGGTCTTGCGGATAGAAGAGTGAGACATCACACTCAAACTATCATTTTCAGAGGAACTAAACTGTTTCCTCTCTGTAACAAAAAGGAAGTTTCCTTTTTAACTTATATTGATAATTTTTCTATCAAAATAATTTTAAATATTATTTTAACAATTTTGTTAAAATAAATCCTTTAACTCCAAATTCTCACATACTAGATGGTCTGTATATTTTTGTTTCATATATCTTTATCTATTATTTAATAAAATTTATTTTTTGTAGAATTTTATGTATTATTTTTTATTTATTCAGTCTCTGTGAAAGTGGAAAGTGGAAATGCACTAAAGAAATCTGTCCTGCAGTTTGTTCATCAGTTGGAGATTCTCATTTTATAACCTTTGATGGAAAACAGTATGATTATATAGGTCAGTGTTCATATTATTTAGTGTATCGTGATGATGGATACACAATTGAACAAGAAAACACAGCTTGCATTGGCGATTTAACTAATCATAATGCAAAGGAATCTATTTTGTCTTGTAAAAAAAGCATTACATTGAGAACACCACAAGGGACCGTAGTTAAAATGAAACAAGGAATGGAGGTGCGTAATTTCATAAAATAATTCATAAATAACTGAATTTTATAAATTATTTACTTAAAATTAAAAATCAATTGGAATTTATGATATATTGTTTAAATACAATTTTTTTTAATAATATGTAATTAAAATTTTGATTAAATATTTTTAATTAGATAATTTTTCAATTGTTAAAAAAATACAAATTAAATCTTCTAAACAGCGAAACAGTGACTCTATGCTATTCAGTTACACAAACTAAGCAGATCATTACTTAATCCTGTGGAAGTTGTTGTGTATTTTTTTGATAAAATAATAAAAAATTGGTTTAAAATGTGTGTTAGTTATCAAAAATTTAAATTAAAAACATTACATTTTTAATTGAAAATGTTAATTGTTTTTTAAATTATGAGAAGAAACATTAACTTTTAACAGAATTTAATAAAAAAAAGTTACAAAAATAAATTGAAAATTTGCAATAATTGATTTACAAATAGCTTGCAGTCAATATTCTGTTTATGAACATGTTAGTCAGGGCCTGCTTTAGGGGCGGGCAACCCGGACATTTGTTTGGGGTGCCAAAGTTTAGAGGTGTCATTTTGGCTGTAAGTGTGAGAAAAGTATTGATGTGTTAAATATTCAATTAATAGAAAATTTCATGTATCAATTTTTTCGTTTTCTAAAAATTTACATTGCATATCGTATTTGTTTTGTTTATGTCTAAAAGCTAAAAATATATACACTATTATTGAAAAATTAATGCAGAATTTATAAAGGATTATGCTTGAACTTGTTTGAACATGCGTATACTTCTCTGAACAGAATAGCATTAGCATGCAAGCAGAGTGCTGCTTCAGCTTGTGTTTGAACATGCATAGATTTACCTCTAATTATAAAAGAGCAGTTTCATTACACAATAGCATTATTCTTGCTATTACGTTGGTAGTGATAACAAGGGGAAGTTCATAAAATTTATTTAAGTGCAATTTCTTAATTTTTAAAGGTAAGTACATCTATAATTAAGCTGTTGTTTAGTTTGATAGATACTAGTTTATCATAATTGGTTATCGAATCAAAACAATGAAAGCGTTTGTAAATAAAATAAATATTTAATTTATCCAAAAAGGCTGTTTATTAAATCAATAAAATATTGTATTAAATTTGAATGTATTCTATAAATATAATTCTTTTTTGTTTTATGAAAATAATTATTTGAATCGATAATATAAGACATTTATTAAGTTCATTGCTTCGATAAAATGCATTTTATAATAATATATTTGAATAATTGAACTGAATAAAATTTCAAAATCAAGAATTATAAAATTGTTTTTAATGACTGTTTATGGTTCGCTGAAATATTTGTTATTATAAAATACATATATAAAAACACTAGACTTTCTTCACATTCACAGGATACGAAAAATATTACGTGTAAGCCATAAATATTTTTTATGTCCATTGACAGAATATAATTTTGAAGTTATGTTAATTACAGTTTTAGCTTATTTAGAATAAGGATAAATCTTTATTTTTTTAAAATATTATTTTATAGTTTACATTATTTAATTTGAGTTATGTGCATGCCTTTTCCAGAATGTCTAACAGTCAAAGAAAACTGATTACCAGTACAATAATACCTCGATTTACGCTACCCTGACTTACGCAAAACTGGAGTTATGCGATTTTCAAATCTTGTCAATTTGTCTTTTGTTTGAGCACCACGCAGCTTTTGATTACTCACTCCTCCCCACACTATTGTTCAGCTTACATGCTCGGACGTGTCGCGCAGAATCGACACATAGCTACAATTTATTTTGTGTTATTTAGTTCTGTGTTTGTTATATCTACAAAGACTTGAGAGACTCTATGTAGTGATTTCTTGTAAACGTGAATGAATCAAAAGACGAGATAAGATTAACGAGAACATTTATTAGCTTACATGCATCTGATTTGGATTTTACACAAATTGCAAAATTATACCCTGACTTACGCGAATTCGACTTACGCGGTTATCGCTTGGTCCCGCCTATCGCGTAAGTTTGGGGTATTACTGTACAAAAAATTGAAGGCTGGAAAAGGAAGCCGAAAGACAAAAACAAGCTGGCATGTTAAAAAATTATATCCAGAGTTGTACCAAAACAAATGACGACTCTGAGAATCCAACATTAAGTCCGGTTATAAAAGAAAATGCAAAATCGTCAGAGGATGATGATGACAAACAAATGGACGAAGTTTCTAAATCAATTGGAACTTATGACACTCTGACTCTATCATCACCAGATGAAAGCATTGAAAAAATTGACACCAACATGACAGAAAGCATTCTACAAACTTTGAGTACGGATCCAGCATTGTGTCCAAGAATTTTAGGAGATGCTGAAAGAAGTTTTTTAGTAAGACCAGGTCTACCTAAACCATTGTATAATTACAAATTTTCTTCCAATGACACTGGTTGACATTTTAGCGTAAATATATTATACACAAATTTAAGCAATGGAGAGCAAGTTTTATGAGACTGGCTGGTATACTCTCTTTCACAAAACTGCGTTTACTACTTCTGTTGAAAAATTTTCGGCTGTATAGTTAGTTCTCTTTCAAAAGAGGGTTTTAAAAGTTGGAAGCACCGTGGCAGAACTTTAAAAGAGCATAAAATTTCCAAAAATCATATTCAGGCTCAAAAATCATGGCTAGAAATGAACCTAAGGTTAAAGTGGTGTAAAACTATAGATGCAGCCTTTCAAAGAATTATTAATGCCAAAACAAATCATTGGAATGAGGTGCTTCTAAGAATCATAGCAATTACTAAAATGCTTGGTAAAAGTGGTCTGACTTTTCAAGGTACTGTACAAGTAACAAGGTGTTTGAGTATAAAAACAGTAATTTCTTAAAAATAGTTGAGTTGCTATCTCAATTTGATCTCATTATGGAAGAGCACATCTGTAGAGTACTAAAAAAAGAAGAGACTAAAGCTCACTATCTGGGGAAAAATATGCAAAATGAGATAATAGATCTGCTGCATCAAAGTGTAAAGTCTCATATTATTGATGAAATAAAAAAATCAAAATATTTTTCCATAATTTTAGACTGTACTCCTGTCATTAGTAAGATAGAGCAAATGACTGTTGTAATCAGATATGTTTCAATCAATAAATTTCACGCTGATGTTGAAATTAAAATTAATGAAACTTTTTAGGCTTCTTACCAGTCGAAAGATCCACAGGAAAACAAATGTCTGATATTATAATTGGAGAACTTAATGACTTGGGTTTAAATTTGCAGGATATTAGAGGGCAGGGATATGACAATGGGTCCAATATGAGGGGCGATAAAGCAGGACTACAATCTAGAATTAAACAATATAATTCGCGAGCATTCTATGTTACGTGTAGTAGCCACTCTCATCAATCTTATTAATGATGTGGCAAAAGCATCCTTGAAAGCTGCTAATTTCTTCAACACGGTCCAAAAAATATATTTATTTTTTTGGCATCTACTTTTCGATGGGCAATACTTTTAAAACATGTTCAAGGTTTAACTTTGAAACCATTGAGTGACACTAGATGGGAGAGTAGGATAGAGACCTTAAAGCCTTTGAGATTTTATTTGGGAGATGTATATGACGCCTTGCTAAGCATTTACGAAAACCAAGAAATTGATAATTTAATAAGAGACTAGGCCTTGGGTTTATTAAATTGTATTAAACAATTTAGGTTTTTGTGTTCATTAGTTATTTGGCATAAAATACTAAATTCCATTAATCCAATAAGCAAGATGATGTAAACAAAAGATTTTGATCTAGCCTTTGCACTTGATCTTTTACAAAACTGCAAAATATTTTTTAAGAATCTTCGATTGGATTCGTCTTTCGATGAAACTATTATTGATGCAAAAGAACTTGCTACTGAAATTGATGTGGAGGCTAATTTTGAAACAATAATAACATGACACCACGTTAGAAGAAGGAAAAGGAACTTCTTATACGAAGCACGAGATGAACCCATCAAAGATCCAAAAGAAAATATAAAATAGATTTTTTTTATTTTACAATTGATCAAACACTAAATGCACTAGATGCTAGATTTGAACAACTTAGTAATCATAGTAACTATTTTCAATTCTTATATAATATATACGATTTAAATATCATGTCCAAAGAAATGCTACTAAAACACTGTAAGAATTTAGAATGCATTTTAACTGATGGTGGTTCTGTTGACATAAATGGGGTAGAATTAGCAGAGGAAATTTCAGCAGTATCTGCACTTTTGGTCCAAAAAGAAAGCCTAAGCAATGTACTGAGCTTAATTACAAAGTTAAATTTTGCCCCAAATCTTACTATTGCTTTAAGAATATTGCTAACGATACCAATAACTGTAGCAAGTGGCAAAAGGAGTTTCTCTAAGTTAAAATTAATTAAGAACTTTTTACATTTGACTACTACACAACATCGTCTTAATGGTTTGGCCATGTTGGCAATTGAGCATGAAATTGCTGATCAAGAAAATTTAAAAGATGCAATAAAAAAGTTTGCAGAACTGAAAGTAAGAAAAAAAGTTTTTTGTGATTTTAGCAGTGTTGATGTTGCTTTGTTTTATTTTCAAAATAATGGCAGTTTGATTGTTTGTGCAATAATACATTTTAATAGCATTAAAAATGTAAAAAATTATATGTTTAACAATTTGTGGCTAGGTACAGATGTTTCTTAATTAATTTCTACTGTTTTGTACTGCTTGGTTATCAATGTTATATGCTTTTATTAAAATTTAAATAAAATAATTTGATTTTTATTGAAAACAAAAAATATGTACCTTTATTTAAATATATGTATATATATATATTCTTAAGGGGTGGCAATTTGTCTTTTTGTCCAGGGTGATGTAACCACTAGAGCAGGCCCTGATGTTAGTTGATAAAGTGAGAATATTGACTATATATCTTAATATATGCATAACTTACTGACTATATATGCACTAGCAGATAAGCCCGGCGTTACTCGGGCAAAAAGTAACGATAGCAAAGATTAAGATTATTACATTACAGCCAATCTTAACCATTTTCACATAATGCAAGAATTAGGTCCCCGTTTCCAGACTAATTAGAAAATTTTTAGATGGGGCTGAAAATATGTTTGATTTTCCGCAAAAATCAGCATTTGCGCCTGTAAATCTTGCACGTTGGTTTCTCTTAACACTTCCATTCTTACTGAACGCTTCCATTGTTGAAGCGTTAATCCTGTCCCTCTCCCCCATGGGTGGAATTTCGAAAAATCCCTTCTTAGTGTGTGTTCTTGTGACATACCCTGTGTACCAAATTTCAACTTTGAACTTCTAACCGTTTGGGCTCCGCGCTTATTATTATTATTATCAACCTGTCTTGATTATATATATATATATATATAGTGGTGCCTCGTATAACGTACGCCTCGAATAATGGACGCTGCGAACAACGGACTTTCTGTTTGGCTGTTACGTGACTCGAGCAACGGACTGGTTGCGAACAACGGACTTTCCGTTCGGCAGTTA
>NW_019386683.1:0-13936 GCF_000671375.1 Centruroides sculpturatus | reverse complement strand
TGCTTCGTTTACAAACAACACAACCGTTTATTAAACACGAAAGAAGCTTACAAGATTACTGCGATCTTGGAAGTTCTACGTCGGCTGCGGTCGCTGGGTCTTCCTCTCCTGTGGTTCCACGATAGTCCCATTTTGAAGGAGTGTCCCTTGTTCGAGAATGAACAATTCCATCACGTCTCGATGACTCCGGGACGATGCGGTCGACTTCCGTTGATGGAAAGATGTCGATCCGAGGTCTGGAGATGGAGACGAAGATGGGTGCGAGACACACACACAACAACAGATCCGTCACTTGGAACTTTCGGGAGAAGAAGCCGCCGCGTCCTCGAATTTCCGGGGTTTTATCTGTTTTCTCTCAGATTCCTCTTTCCGATTGGTCTCCCGTCGTCACTTGATGACAATTCGAAACCTTTCGGGGGCGCGGGAGAGGTCAAAATCGAAGTTTAATTCGATTTGCAATTGGAAATGGTCTACGGACTTACATTCTTCTATTGTTTAAAAGTTAGCGTCACGTTTTCATATAATAAAATCTATTTCTAACTAATATATATATTTTTTCTAAAACAATTATTTTCCACAAATTTTAGTGAGGGTTCGGACCTGTCCAGATCCTCACATGCTCTACTGTATATAGATTAGTTGAAACTGACGTTCAAACCCACGACGGATCTTGCTTTATATACCCATCTATACAAAAAAGGCTTCGAATGGTTCACAATGTTCCAGAACATTCCACAACATTCAAGAGTGTTCTGGAATGTTCCACAATGATGTAGGATGTTGTGGAATGCTCTTGAATACTCTTGAATGTTCTGGACTGTTCTAGAAATTTCTAGAGAGCGAAACTTCCAGCCCTTATATCTTCAACAGCACGCCCTTCAGGTAAAAACAGGAACCTTCTTCATGGATGGGGGATAGAGGGCTACCACACCATATAACTCCCTTGATCGTATCAAGACTCGTTTTTGAGTTTTAGCAGCACGCACATTGTACACTTACCTTTATAATATATATTGATTGATTAATATGCTAACATATTATATTAGTATGATAACTTCTTTATCTTCAGAAATTTCTTGTTTACTGTGAGAATTTTCTGCACATTTTTCCACTATATCATTTTTATATACATTATTTTCATGTCCAGATTCAATAATCAAATTTTTGTCAATTAACCAAAGTAACATCTGCTGTAATTCTTCAATATCTTGTTGTCAATTTGATAAGCAATATTTTCCATTTTCAGATAAAAAACCGAAAAACATCTAACAACATATAACAAAATACTCTAATAAGTTGTGGTATCTCTCGCATACAAAGTAAGATAGTGTTGAAAAAACATGTGCAGTTTTGCCCAAGTAAAAAGAGCTGATGAACAATGCTAGCTAATCAATATTGTCAGTCTCTTGAGATTAACCTTTCACTGTGGGTTAGTAAGATATGGTGCTATCCCTATGTAGTGGAGAATAAATGTGGGAAATTTTTTAAGTATTTTCCCACGTTTTTTCTCATTACCATTTTGGAAAAAGATTTTGTAAACAGTTATGTCTAGTAAAGAAAAGTCTTTTTTTATTGTTACATAATTCCCTTTTTTATGTGAATTTTTTTTTGCAATAGTTTTTGGTGATATCCGCAAAATTCTTTTGCAGATACATCCGTCATTCACCAGTGCCACATGATTACCCTTGATGGATATATCCATTGATCACTGCTCAGTGGTTACTACTCAAATTTCCCAGATTTTATACATTTCAAAACAATTTCTATGCTGCTTGTCATTGGTGATCCATATACAAGGTGATCATAATTAAAGTTTACCTTTTAAAAAGATATAACTCAGGAATTAATAAACAGAATGACATTATATTTCACACAGAGACATCTGTATTGATGGAATTTTACATGAAAACAAACAAATATTAGTTACAAAAAGCTTCTGCTAGAGCATTAAATTTCACTGTGATACCACAGTGAACTCAAAATGTTGCAAAATTTACAATACACATGTTATACAACAGCATACTTGATATGCTAGCTTCCAAAACTCTGAGTGCTGTTATTGAATGTGTGATTTGGCAATTTCATTATATTGCTAACAATGGAGGCCAGCAAACCAATCATGCTCTATTGCTTAGCCACACAATGTATCTTGTGTATTGTAAGTTTTGAGACATTTTGAGTTATTTGCTATTTTGTTGCAGCACTACTTACTATCTTATCAGACATTTTTGTAACTAACTATTTTTTGTTTTCAAATAAAATTCCATCATTACAGATATCTCTGTATGAAATATAATGTCATTCTTCTGATTAGTTCCTGAGTTATATCTTATTGAAATGTGAACTTTAATTATGAACATACTGTACAATATTTTAAACCTGAATGATTTGTTAAAAAAATCTTGATTAGGGAAATGTTGCTTCTAACTTGTGAACAAATATTAGCAAGTTCAATTTCTATAGTCAGTGAAATCAATATCCTTTTGCCTTTGCCAAGTAATTCAGGAAGTCATCCACCACTATACAGATGGACTATTTTAAATGTAATTTAACTATTAAAACTGAATAGAATATTAAAAAAATAAGCAGTTTAATTTTAAATGTGCAATAGAACATAACTGCAATTTTCAAAAATTCAGTTTAACAGAATAGATCTAACATTTTTTCTATGTGTTATTTGTTATCCATAAATCTAAACTTAAATGATTGATTATCTTCGTTGTTAGACTATTATATTGTACTTCTTGTATTAAAGAAATACAATATGATTATATTGTATTTCTTGTAATACAATATTGTATTTCTTTATTTTACTTAGTTTTGTGCAATAATAGGATTTAATAGTAATTTTTATTAATTTTTTTTAATAAGAAATTTAATATTTGTTTATTTTTTTAAACATATAACTCCATGATATAATACAATTAAATATTTGTTCAGGTGGCAAAAGTATAACCTTCCTTTTCTTAGAAAGAATTTTTTAAAAATAGATAAAAATTAATTATTAAACTTGTTTATTATTTTTACAATTTCTGTTTTTATATATTATAAATATGAGAATACTCAATTGTCTTTTTCACAAAACCATTATAATAAAAGAAAATAAGTATTGGACTATAATAATAAATGAATGAAATTTCATGATAACTATTACTTAATTGTCTAATTAAATCAGTTAACTCTGTTATAGATTTCAAAAACATTTATCTGAAATAAATCATACTGTGGGTAGCCTCTGAGGTAGGACGCAGTCGTACCTCTTTTGTGTCGCTTTACAGGCTGGGTAAGCCTGCTCACTGGTCAAAGGATGGCAGGTTTCGTTCTAAGACCCGCAGGGTCAGGTCATGTGGAGGAGGTGAGAAGGGTCGTCAATAAGGCGTTGGCAATACATGAGTAAAGGACACCATTTAACAATCAAACAAAATTTTATTAAATAACAACATAACTAACATCGAGATTCTATCAACCTTATATGCGGGTGTGTGGGTGTGCGCACCGAGAGAGAGTTTACAATATTCATTATCATACCTCTAAAGTTGCTTGTATTCAATGTAGCTTGGGTTACAGAGATTGTTCTGGAGCTATCTGAGGATTGTTTGAAATTTATCCAGCCTTGACTTGGTGACCACACTCTCCGAGCAAAAGATCTTTTTTTTCCGGCCTTTGACTCCCCTTTGTCATTTGATCTATTTGTCTCCCAGATCACATTATCTTTTTTCACCAATTGTGAATTTTTTTGCTTATTTTCTCGTGACACATTCTATGAGTCCTCTGGAGGAAGGAGATGACTCGGGGGAAAGGAAATGTGATCATACCCAGGTTGTAAGATGAACAAATTTTCGAAAGAAAGAAAAAAAATGGAAAAAAAATATTTTTTCCTCAATTTCATTAGGTCTGACCCTCACAATACCCTGGCTCCTATAACAGAGTTAAGTGATTTATTTAGACTGTTACAGATAGAATTGTGTGTGTCAGTTAACATTTCATAACTTAAGTAATATAGAATTTTTATTTTAAATTTTACAATAGTAATTAATAGTTTAAGAATTTATTTTGAAGGTTAATATTAAGTATATTATATAAATATAATGCATTTATAATTTTATGTTAGGTTATAATTAATGGAAAAGAAATAAATGTATTGCCACATTCAGCACCAGGTGTTTTAATTCAGCAGCTGACATCCTTATATCAAAAGGTAAAAAATGTAGATGCTTTATTGAAATATTATATTAAAATTTCAAAAGTACAGTAGAACCTCGATTATCCGGACTAATTGGGGATGAAGGTAGTCCGGATAAGGAAAAATCCAGATAATCGAAACAGATACTTTAATTTGTCTTTTAATGATAATACAACACGTTTTCTTTTCGATGACATATCGGTAATATTAAAAGTAAATACTGTATTTAAATCGTGATCAAATTTTCAAGAAACAAACGTTCGTATTGAATTTGGACTACTACTGACCAACGCTAACAGACTACCTATTGTTTAAAAGGCCCTCTGGTGGCGCAAGAAGACGGATTTTATAAAATAAAAAGCAGTTGAAACTGCATTTTTATGAATAAAAATTTGACAAACTATTTATCGTTTTATGACGAGTAAAATTTTTTCGTCGCGTTCGCGGCTTTTAAGTAATGCATAAACCTTCGAGGCGCGAGGCCCTTCGGACCGCGAGGCATAGGCGGTGGCCCACGTCGTCCATGCCTTACGCCGCCCTTGGTCATAGAAATGATGTAATTTGAATATAAATTATTTATAAATACGTATGTCAAGTTATATTTTTATTACTACGTAAAATATATTTAAGAGTTTACGACCACTGTGCTGGGTGAGACGTTGTTAAAACAAAAAAAGTTATGCATTCCATCACGTACTGTACATAAACAGTGTCGTAATTTGCCAAGTGCAAATCAGCAAATTCGTAAAATTTTTGTTTATTTTGAACAATCCGGATAATCGAAAATCCGGATAATGGAGGTCCAGATAATGGAGGTTCTACTGTATATGAAAATTAATGTTTAATATTATGTAATTTTAGAGATTTATTAATCATCAACCTAAAAATATTATTTTCTTAAAGGTTCATATTAATCAAATTGAGTTTAGTATTTCAATTAATTATTATTATAATTTATTATTAAAATGTTAGAGTGATGGAAAGAAATACAGAAATAGATGGCAATATTTGGTAAAACACATTGTTTTAGATTTTTTATTTTAATACTTATTATTTAAACTAAAGTTTTTCGATTTAAAATAAAAAAAAAAACTTTTTTATCATTGCTAGTAACAAACATCAATTAGAGAATATTATATATAAAAATCAATTTTTATCTAAAATAACTATTTTTAATTATATTTCTTTAGATAATTAAATTGAAAGAAATATAATTAAAATTTGCTGTAATCTATGAAAATAGATGAGAGAAGAAATGAAATCTGTCAATAGGAAGTAATTTATTTTCTTGAATATAAATGATTAACTGTTAACTTTATAATAATTTTTTCAACTTAATATTACCACTAACCATTTAAACATGTAAAAATATGAATTCAAATCTAGTTGCCATATAAACAAACATGATCTATCAATAAAATGTAATTTAATATTAGAGTGAGTGCTTCTTATTCTTTCTATCATTCTTCAGAAGTATGCACAAAATTGCTATGTAGAAGTTATCACACAGGAACACTTTTTGATGAATAATACAGACTTTGTATTGTACAATGGAAGTGCATTTTGGGCTATTTACCTTTCTTCAGTTCTTATTGTACAAATTGAAATAACTGAAATTATATTTTAAAATGACTGCTGGAGTAATAAAATATTTAAAACAAAGGGGACAAAACCAGTAAAACTGTAAACATAAAACTTTAAACTTGCTAAAAAAAGTAGAAAAGTACATAAAATCTTAAAATGAATCAATAAAACTACTAAAATAGCAATTTTATTGATTCATTTACTATTTCAATTTTTATTGATTTATTGAAATAGTATATTAAAATTTTACCAGTTCAAGAGCTTTTAAACATCTTCATGAATAAAGAATCTACAAAAAAAAAAAATAAAAATAACAACATTAACAACTTCAAATATAACAAATTTGTATTTAATAAGTTTTTAAAAGAAAATTATGCTGTTTTTTGAAATTGTTTTTAATATATATTTTTATGTATTGAATTTCTGATGATAATAGATAATAAGAAATACGTAAAGGTTTTTAACATTAGTATAATCTTTGATATAATATTTCATAAAACAGTTTAATTATAGTTTATTGCCAATAGATTTAAAATAAACTTACAAATTGATTTAGTAATGCTTTATTAATCTAAATTGAGATTAACATTTACAGGCTGAATTGTCNATACGTAAAGGTTTTTAACATTAGTATAATCTTTGATATAATATTTCATAAAACAGTTTAATTATAGTTTATTGCCAATAGATTTAAAATAAACTTACAAATTGATTTAGTAATGCTTTATTAATCTAAATTGAGATTAACATTTACAGGCTGAATTGTCAAATGGTTTAAGTGTTTTGTGGGATGGTTGGAACAGAATTTATGTGATTGCATCTCCAAGTTTATTTGGCTATACATTTGGACTTTGTGGTACATTTACTCATAATCAAGCAGATGACTTTCTCACAACAGCAGGAGATGTAGAAACCTCTGTTAATTTTTTTGCTGAGAAATGGATGATAACAAATGGATGTACAGAACTTTCTAATCATAATGTTTTAATTCCTTCACCTTGTGATTTACATCCTGAATTAAAACTATCTGCTGAAACTATATGCTCCAAAATAAAAACAGAAGTATTTAAAGGTACAAATAAGAATAATTTCCTAATTAATATTGTTAATATAAAAATGTAAGATTTAATTTTCTAAATTAACAATTAAATTATCAAAATAAAACAATATGGTCTCATATTATTTTAAGGAAGAAAAATTATGGCAGTCATATAATATTTGATTCATTTAGTAATTAATCATTGCTGAGTTAATATTATTTTAAGCATATAATATCTAAAATTTTCAATCATGGTAATTTTAAATAATGTTGTACTTGTATCTATTTAATGCCCATTGAAAGTATGAATATATCGTATGCTAAGATATAATAATATTTCTATATCAGTTTTGAGAACAGTGTGTATTTACATAATATTGATGGAAAAACTAGTTTTACTTATGTATTTACTTATACTCTAAGAATTAAAAATTTGATTTTTGAAATTAATGAATCACTAAATTGTTAAAATGTTATAATATTTATTTACATCCAGTGGCGTGCCGTGACATTTGATAATAGGGAAGTTGTGTTTCTGTAAGAAGCCGATATCCAGGGGCAATCAGCCAATTGTGTGTCAGTGATGGTTTAGGGTCCATTTGTATTCGTATGTTCAATAAGCCAGTAAAAACCATAGACTTCTCTAAATGCATTTTTAATATCACAATTACATTCTGAATCGCTAGCCATGATATAAGGGCTATGATTAAAAATAAAATAATAAAAACTTGGTGAAATAAAATATGTGGTGGATGTACAGTACATACGTGGTACAAAATATTCTTCAATTGTATGAATATACTTTTAAAGAAAATTATAATTAAATATAGCTTTGTAAAGAAACATACTGTACATAAAAATAACATAACATATTCTTTACTTTTTAAATCTTAAAACAATGCACTTAGTCAAATAGCTCCCTACGAGTGGCTAATGAATGGAATCAGGGACGATTGCAGTGCGTGTATACACGCGGACTGCCAAATCCCCAGGGTGCCGATACCAGTCAATGTCAAATACCTCTTTTGTCACATCACTAGTATATCTCAAAGGACGCAACAGGGCTGTGTAGATTTTAAACGTTTCTTACCATAGCTGTAAAAATCTAAATATATTAAACTTAATAGTCATCTGTTTTCTAACTAATTTGTTTTAGGACCAAATGTCCTCAGAAATTTCCAAAATTTACAACTTTTCGGTCACTCTCGTTGAACTGGAAAAATTTCTCTCTTTATTACATTAATAATATGAAGAAATCAGTCTCCACTGTACTCGGCTAGAGATAGTTCGGTTAAGCTTTTGTTTAAGTAAGATTTTGGCTCTTTCATCAGGGTTTTGTTAATGTCCCCAATTCCCTAATTGCTTAATTATTTAACTACTTTTTAAGTAGAAATAAGTCAAAATCAGTTACTTTGTACAGTAGAGCCTCGAAAACTCGGCCTAATGTGGACCGAAGGGTGGCCAAGTTTGTGAAAATGCCGGGTTATCGGGAATGGGGTTAAAAAAACTAAGTATGAGTGTTTCCTCAGAAAATACTGTACTGTATTTGTATGTATTGTTTACTTGAGAATACAACAGAGAATAAACTGCCCAAATACCCTTAAAAAAGGAAAAGTACGACCTTTATGAAGGCATAGAGCCTTTACTACATGAAAATGAAAATTAATGAATACACTGTGTACAGTAATTTACCTGATAAGACAGACCTCAGAAAAATACTTTATGAGGCATAAAGTTGTCTATAATGAAAATTAATTAACTAAGGATTTTTTTGCCCTGCCAGGGTGTGGCCGAGTTATCCGGAGTGCCGGGTTATCAAGTGCCGAGTTTTCGAGGCTCTACTGTACTCGAATATTTGTAGTCTCGGGAAAAAAGTGGAAAGACAAATTTTTATGACAACAGATACATAAATCGTAAATTTAAGGAAAATAAATTCTAGAGCTTTTTCTGTACCTCGTGCATCTCTCTCATTCATTAAATTTAGTTGTAAATGATGCTGTCGAAGTAACAGTTAATTTTTTAACATTATACAAGAATTGTACTGTACACATTTTTTTCTACATCCCCTTAGATATGGGATATATGAAATCGTAATGGTTTAACATTGAAATTCATGAGTAATATAAAATCGGAGAGCAGAATAAAAATATCAAATATTTTAATGGATTTTTTTTAACTCCTGTCGACTATACGAAACTATTATAAAAAGATACCAGTAAATTCTTATCGGTTGGGATAAGTTATAAATCTACTCGTGTTTCATGTAATCAAGCAAGGTTGGCCAAATATCTAGCAGGCAGGTGGCTAACAGCCCAGAACCAGTCCTGAATATACTGCATCCAGAATTGGATGCGGTATATGTGTAGCATCCACCCAAGGTCCTAGGCTGCCACCAGCTAAACCGGGTGAGGTTGGTGCTCTGTAAAGTGCATGCAAGAATCNACGTGTAGTATAGAAATTTGTAATA
Organism: Centruroides sculpturatus; assembly: GCF_000671375.1. Taxonomy (NCBI): domain Eukaryota; kingdom Metazoa; phylum Arthropoda; class Arachnida; order Scorpiones; family Buthidae; genus Centruroides; species Centruroides sculpturatus. Next base: position 4,663 of record NW_019386683.1, on the reverse strand, counting down.
AGATACATAATGCGGTTATAATAAAATATTGTGCGATTATTTTCATATAATTAAAATTAATATGTATTTATTTTTTAGAAAATACAAGGGAAGCGGCGCACCCACCGCTTCCAATGAAGGCACGCCACTGTTTACATCACCTTTCCTATTTCATAATATCAAATAATTTATTCTTTGTAATAAAAATTGAAAGTATAACTGTCTTTTGGTTATAATGCACTTGGTTTAATTAAAAACATATAAAATTATATTTGCCATATTTGTGTGTTCTTTTCCTATTTGTTGTTTGTCTATAGAAAATGATTTTGTTTTTTCCATTGAAAGAAATATAAAAATAATTTTATTTTTTATGTTTTAAATTAATTTAAATATATTAACACCAAAAGACAGTTATAGTTATTACTTTCAATTATTATTTTTAACATTTGTTTGCTTTGCCAAATTCTTAGATACTGTGTTTATTCTAATAAATAGTGCAGCTGCAAAATTAAAATATTATAAATGGTGTGCTGTTTTTAGAATAAATATAGTAAATAATTTTATTATTTCAAAATTTTATAAAAACATTTAAAAATAAAATGATAATTTATCCAAATTCTAAGAACAAAAGATAATGAAGACAAATACTTAAAATTTCCTTAAAAATGAAATATTGAAATTACAATATACGTTTCATCATTTGTTTGAAATAAGTTTTCATAATTAATTTATTCCTGACTGCCTAAAGTATAACTACTTCTGAATGTATGTGAATTGAAAAAATCTGTAAATTTAGAACATTATAAAAAATAAGATATTTTTTTATTTTAAGTTAACTTTATATTACATTTATTATATGTGAAAATTTGAATTTTTAATAATCATATATTTTATGAATAATTCCTAATAAATAATAACAACATAATACTTATATAAACACCAACAGGAACCCATTCTAAGCAACATAGGACTTTATAAAACATTTAAGTTTTTTTCATTTTCCTACTATTTTAGCTTGTCATGCTAAAGTTGATCCATCTCCTTATTATGAAGCCTGTATGTATGATGTCTGTGCCTGCAAATTAGAATTATCATCATGCTTTTGTTCTTCATTAGCTGATTATGCTTATGTTTGTGCAATACACAATGCAACAATTGACTGGCGTCCTCATATTCCTTCTTGTGGTATGTAGTTATAACAAGGTCTTGATAATGATTGATAGTTACTAATAATTATCTATATTAAAAATAATTCAGTACATGTATAGAATAATATATTTATTAATTATTTTATAATTAAAAATAATATTTGGTTTTTATAGTAATAGCAAGATGTTTTTTTACAGTAAAAATTATATGTTCAATTATGATATTGTTATCAATTACAATGAAGAGAAGTTAGCATAATTGGAATTGATGAACATTATAATAGTATAGATATTATTCTTAAGTAAAAAAAAGGGTCACTGAAAAATTTGAATACAAAATCCATCCAAATTAGAGAATGCATTGATATGCAAAATAAGAGTTCTGTTTTTTTATACAAAACATAGCCTTTTTGAACATTAATGGAATTAATATATTATGAAGATTAATACAGTAGCCTCTCATATATATTTTGATTTTTTTTGTTTACCAAATATGAAAGTGCTTTAGCTGATAATTTAAAAAAAATCAGTTGTCATTGAATTTCTATTGACAAAAAAATATTATCTTGTTCCAAATCATTAGCATTGAAACTACTATTGTATGAAATACAATCCACAAAAGAACAAGTCAGCATGGGGCTCAAAAAATAGAAAAAATGTGGATAAGTATATCTACCCATCTGTTTTAGTTATATTGCACCATCTGATATACAGGGCATTTCATAATGTTATTGGAGTTACAAAAAAATCACTGCAAGAAAAGTACTGAACTCATTTCAACAAAACCAATACTGGATGGGGCAGGAATTCAAACTGTTTTTTTCAACACTTACAAATGTTCACTATGTGTATGGTACATTTTTTTTGCTGAAGAAACAGTAATGGGATCAACATACCTGATATGTTAGTTGTGACTTATGCCCAATTACTTGATGAGTTTTCAAAAAGACAGTTATCCTAACTATTTTCATTATGAAGGTCTCTACTTTGGTACAGAATTGCCAAAATATTGAGTAGGACTTCCATTTGAAAATAACCAACATCTTATGCTGTGCCCCCCAAGATCACTAGATCTTGCATTTTATGATTTTTTTTTTATGGAGTTACATAAAAGATAAAGTGTTCATCTCACTGTTGCTGTGGAATATTGCTAAACTTAAAATAGCATATTGTCACAACTCTGCCCAGTATTGATGGGCCAATGTTGCCAAAAAATGTGGCAAGCACTGGATTATTGTATTAATGTGTTCTGTGTCACCCATGATGCACATATTGAACATTTGTAAGTGTTGTAAAAAAGCTGTTTGAGTTTTCTGTCCTGTTCAATGAAGTTTTGTTGAAATGAGTTCAGTACTTCTATTGCAGTGACTTTTTGTAACTCCAAAAAACGTTATGAAATGCCCTGTATTGTTCTTTTGATTTGTTTTCCAATATGTGTGTTATAATGAGGAACTACTGTATTTTGAATTAAATAACAGTTTATATAGGCTGTAATAAAAGTAAAAAGTACATATTTAAATAAAGATAAATACTTTAATGAATAAAAGAAAAGTTCTTGTTATGAAATAATTTAAAAATAAATTAATAAAAATTTCTATTAATTTTTAAATTGAAAAATAGTTAAATGAAATGCATTTTAAAACATTATCCAAATAATAAATATGAGAAAGCAATAGACATATCCAGCAGTAAAAAAATGCCATATCTATTAAATTGTACAAAATAATTAGGAAAATACTTCAGAAAATAAGCTATTCTTAATTCAGAAAATTCTTAATTTAATTGATGACTTCACTTTGATCCAATATTTAACTTCTTTGAATTTTTTTAGAACAAATGTCTGACAAATGTAAGTTTTAAAATAAGAAGTGTTAGACTACTTATTTTAAAACTAAACTGTAAAAAATACACATACAGTTTTAGATAAGTCATAACTTTTATTCATCAACTTTTTTGAAGATTTATTTGTCTTCATTGTATTAGATGAAACTTTCTAAAAGCAGTTACAAAGGTTAAATGACTAAACACAAAAAATAAGTTTGAAGTCTTTGGCACATCCATTCACAACCATTGGAAAACAACAGTAATGGAGTTGACCTTTCTTTAGAGGCTCTTCTCACCTACACATATGTAAATTGTCTAAAAATTCCTCCTGTGTGGGATATTTTTAAAAATTTCTTTGTAAAAATAAAAATATTAAAGCAATTCAAGATGAAATGTATTTATAATGAATACTAAATTCAAAAAAGTATTTTTCTAAAAGCATTTTATTTGAACATTTAACTGTGTGGTTGTTTTAACAATAATTTAAACAAAGAACCTGCGCAAATTTTTTTGAGTGTGATGGATTTTATTGTATATTAAATTATATTAGCTCTGTGACAGTGTATAGCTTTATTGTTATTATTATATATTAGGATGAGACTGCATTTTTTAGTTTGTATAATGTGTTCTTTATAGTTAAGATCCACAGCTCTATAATGTTCTGATCAGAAGTTCTAATTTTTAAGCTAGGTATCCAATGAATGATTTCATTGTACCAAGTCAGCATATAATCACATGACTTCCATGCAAATTGCACTGCTGATATCTACTATTACTTTTGTATGCTATCTGGTGGAAAGAAAGAAGAATAAATTAAAGATAGATGATGATGCTGCAGATACCTTAGTGATTTGCCTGTTCTTTGTGGAAATAAGAAAAAAGAAAACAAAGCATTGATTTATTATTATTTTTATTATTTTACATCTTTATACTTTTAAACCCTTTTATCAAAAATTTCAGGAAAATTGTGAACTACTACTATTAATTTCTCAGTTGCTGCATTCATCCACTAAACAATTTTGTAGAAAATGACATTGAACCATCTGATGACATTTACTCATTGCTAATTGGCTTTGTCTGGTTCACATGATAGAAAAGTATATCCAGTTCAAGCTGAATTGTACATAACCATGTGATTTGGATGCTTATTTATTTAGGTTACCAATGCACAGTGCTGAATGCTTTTAAATCACATGGTGAAGTTGCTCATTTGAATATCCAACTTTATTCACAAACTTTATGTTAGAAGTCTTTAATTTATTTATAAATTAAGACTTCTGATTTAAAAAGACAATTTTTATCTAGTTAGTCTTATTTTCTAATTGCTTTAGTAGAAATTATCTTGTGCTTTTTGAAATTTTCTATTCCTAGTGTTGAAAAATTTTAATACAAAATAGATATTTTTTTATATAAAAAATTATCATTAAACTTTTTATTTTTTATCTCATAAACTAGATTGTAATTTGGATGTTTTTTTAGTTACATGTGATATGTTGCATTAATATCTGAAAGAAAATGAAATGACAAATTTTTATGATCATAAGAGAATGTTACAAAATAATTTCTTCCTATAATCAAGTTGAAGAAATAATAACATAACTAAATATACAAGGCTACTAAGAAGATAAAAAAATATCTGTCCACAGGTGTCTGTTACAACTTTTCCAAAGGGATAAAGGTATACTTCATACTGTCATAATTATTGTTTAAAT
>NW_019386682.1:0-37734 GCF_000671375.1 Centruroides sculpturatus | reverse complement strand
GAAGTACGGACGACGACTGACTTTTTTCGGCCGTCTCTGGCGTTATTCACCGACGATTTCGGCCGTGCAAAGGTTAATTCGAATATTCAATAAAACTTAGTAAAATTCGATAGTTTTCGAATATCTTATTTTTACTTTTCATATTGTAAATAATTGAATGAGCTGTATTAAACCATTTAGTGGGGTAGCATTAAATTTTAGAAATGAAAAAGATAAGAAATGATAAAAAGTTACCGAAGATATGAAAAGAATCGTATAATATATATTTTCCTCTAATCAAAATTGAGTAAAAATGAATGTACAATAGTTTTAGATATTTCTTTATTGACCAATATGATATCAATGTCAGTACGAGAAAGTAATATTTGTATTTTAGTCACTAAACTTTTCTCTCCTATCCAAATGCGTCATGTGAGAGATCGGACTTGGAAAGAGGAAAACCCCACAATTTTATTCGGGAATTTTTCGAAAGATAATTCATTTGTCGTTTTGAAAAGGAAATTTATTTAAATCTCAAAACTTTTGAAAAAAAAACTTTTTCCATTTTATTACTGGAAAATGAGCGCATTTTTCTTCCCGGAGTCGTTTCCTTTCCCAGAAACTCAAAATGTGTCACTGAAAACTAATACAAAAAATTTACTATTGGTGGAAAACGACAACGTGACTTGGAAAAAAAGAGGAGACCTCGAGGAACAGTGAGAGGGGTCGAGAATCCACGAGAATATTCCGTGTATGCCTGCCGAAAGGATTTATCATCATCACTCGTCGCCGCGCGCTCATCCCGAATATCGAGTGTTTCTCCGAGAACAAGTACGAAGAAATAACGGATATCAACTTTCGATAGACTTTAACCTCTATCTAAGTCAACAGAGACATTTCGAAGGCTCCCCAACGACTCCACCGCCATCTGAAAATCCGTACATAGCGCTTCGGGTATTTGTAAGGTCCTTCGATGTTATGTAAACTCTCTCTCTCCAACTCGGTTTTCGCAAAGAAGCTTTAAGATAAATACCCTTTTGTAGAACTAGTTTAATAAACGAATGATGTTATTGTTAGAATTGTGTTGGGTGCGCTTTTTCGAACGGTCTCCATCCCGAGTCCAACCGCCCATAGACGCGATTGCTCGCGCGTAAATGCGAACGTAACGGTCTCTGTGTCTACCCAGAAGACACGGTGTTGTCAGTCCTGATAAATTTGTCATTGCAGTCTTCTCCGACGCAATATCGACCCTTCGGTCCTGTGGTGCCGAAGCATAGAGGGGGCCCTTCGACATTGTCACAGTCATATTATGTCATTTATGAATAATTACGAAAGTGCGATATAGCAAAGTTATATTTTTGAGTATTTAGAAAATTAAAGTCTCCAGGAGAATAAGACTACAATAGCAGCTGCATGAAAACGAACAACTTATCAAGAATTATTCGGCTTTATTATTGTAAAAATTTTGAATATTTAAATTCCATTAAATTCGGAATCTTCCATGATAACGGTTGATGTCTTCGAATAAATGGGTCTTTCAAAAATGCTTTTGGTTTCGTAAAGCGAAAAAATTTCAGTATGACTAGAACATTTTCCTTATTGCAGCATACATTATGTACAAATTATTGAAAATACAGCTAAAATTACGAATATCTCTTCTACCTATACAATACAGTATTGAAAGATCATGTCATAATGTAGAAATATCGAAAATTTCGGTAATTGTAATAGGTTTTTTTCGTATTATTTTAGGTGTTATAATATAAATGTCCATAATTACTTCGGTTACAGTTCCAAGTAGAAATAAACGAAGTTAATATCTATTACATTAATTTAACGGATTATGTAATCTATTAGTGTTGATGTATAACACAGTTGAAACAACGTAAATGTATATAAATATTCTGATATAAGTACATTTATTGTAATCGATGTATTTACAGAAAACATTTTAAAATAAATGTTTTTGTAGTTTTGTAATTTGTGTAAGTAATTATTGGACTGCAATTTGAAAATCTGAAAACCTAAAAATTCCCACAGTCGTCCATTCATTTGTCTGTCTTTTCTTAACTTCGAGAACGAAGTTACAGGTATAAAAGATGAGAAAACAGATACAAACCATAGGAGATGGAAGCCCCGGTAAACTGTATAGAAACTTACGATGCAAACCGGAAGACATATTATTTCAATTCAAATACTTTTCTCTGAATGGTGTTACATAAATTACCTGCACGACTCTATTGCTGACAGGGAAAGTATGATAAACAGAGGCAAGACACTATTAATTTGATATGGAAAGCATATATTTTAAAATAAATAATTTTAAAATATAATGAAGAATTGCAGCCCAGCATTGTCACAATGTCACACAGAGTTATAATCATAATACACAAAAAAGTACACCATGCTATGTATTACAATACAAATAACTTAATATATCTACTTGTTTAATTTTTTCAGTATTATCGTTATTTTTTAGGAATGAGAAAATATAGCAACACGATTCCAATTGAACCTTCTTTCTTTGAAACAACTTTCACTCCTGATTCTGTGAGAAGTTTCTTTGAAAATTATTGGCATTATTCCATCTATATGTCCATCGTCTATGTTATGCCCATGAAGATTCTGCAATATGATATGATGGATCTTCCTCCTTATAATTTCAAACGTCCGTTTATTATCTGGAATAGTCTTCTCACGATTTACAGCATTCTTTCCACAATAAGAGGAATTTTAATTTTGTATGAAGCATTTAAGCGAGTTTCGTTTTATGAATTTCTTTGCAATACGAGTCTGACAAAAGACACGCATGCAATTGTATTCTGGTAAATGATATTCGCATTTTCTAACGTCTGGAAACTGGGGGATACACTTATGATAATATTAAATAAACAAAACTTTTAGTAATTTGTTTTATAAATCGTATGTTCTTCGAGTTAAAAACGTTAAAAAGAAAAATTAAATGTAATATTGCATCATTTTACAGAATACAGTCGACCCCCTATAACACGGTAGATACGTTCCGGTTTTTATGAATCCATTTTCTACGAGTCCAGCCAATCACAGCCCGGCACGTATGCGGTTTACTAACTACAGCTGTTTGAAAGGTTTTTTCCATTAAAATTAATTGATTCCTAGACTAATTCGACTTAACATTTCCAAAATACGTATATTTTTTTGGGAATAATCCATATAAATTATGCTATAAACAAAAAATTGTAGTATTACTTACCGAGTGTGCACCGCTCGATCGCGCCATTGCTTAAGCTTGTTTTCGTCGTGGAGCTTATCGCTCGAATGGCGCTCGCGTGCTTCTTGATAAATTTTTTTCCGAAAAATTTGCTGAACTTTGGAAACAACATTAATATAAATTTAATTTTTATGGCCGTTATGTTTTTAGTAGGTCCGCTGCTCGTTTAAACTCAACGGTTTGTTTAGTCCTGTTGCCACACGAGTCGGCGATGACATTTTACCAAATGATACGAGTTTTTTTAGCGTGTTTATACGAATACGGTCGCAATTTTTTCGCCGTTATATACGAATCCGTATTATATGAACCCGTTTTATAGGGGGATCTTCCCCTATAATAGCCAACAGTCAATTAGCCCAGCCATTTGACATCGAAATTTCTTCACGTGCTATTCAAACAACAAGGAAACGTTAATTCGAAAATCATCTCCTACAGGATAAATGGCACTGTAAGCAAAGATATGAAATATGGATAACGACTCTGGAATTCAGCCAAGAATTGACAATAGCTGAAATTAGTGCTTGCCATTTTTATCAGCAACAGATACAATGGATATCAGTTTGCCAATAGGCTGTGTTCAGCCGTTCAGATGCGGGAATCACAAGCAATCAGTAATTTTCGGATTTCTTCAGTAGCAGAAGCTATCTAATTGAAAGAAAACAACTGTAGTACTGTACTCTAGTTTGTCGCGATTTAAGCTTGTAATGGCTCTTTTGTCTACGTTGTCTGACTCGATTCCAAGCTATAAATTACTTCTTACCACCTTCTAGCAATAAATATTCCTGCAAAACTCTTCCCTTCTATAGTAAAGCAACGAGAGAGATTTTTGTTATTAATTAGCTTGTTAAAACGCCTTTTAAGCTCCGGTTGGTTATTCCTATCTTGACTTACTCTAATTAAGCTCATAAGCATTTTTTCAGAACTATTCACTTGAGAGTTTTCTGCCAAAAACTACACTTTTTAAGACTATGTAATGGAGTCAAAATGTAAACCAACGTTAAGAATTCTTCATTTTCTTTTTTTAGTTCTAATTTTGCGAATTTTAATGTTAACTCACTTTATTTAGACTAGTAAGTGTCTTATCAGAAGCATGCATCCATAAAATTTTTCGCGAAACTCGATACTTCTCATTGCTACGTAATAAGAGAAAAACGTGTAAATAATAGCTTATTTTATCGGACTGTTGTAAAATTCGTTGGAATAATATGTAAATAGTGTTTAATATACACTATATTAGGCAGAAAATACGTTTATCTATTCTGATCTGGGTTCCTTAAGAATCCAACTTCTCCTGGTGAAGACAGATGAGAAATAATAGGGTTATAAACAAGGCTATAAATTTTCACCTGTGCCTCAAGAGACTTTCGGGTTTTTTATTAGAAAGAGAATACTATTAGTAACGTTGAAAATTAATCTGAACATTTAAATTTTTTTTTACTCTTGTTTCGAAAATTTAAAATTTAAATATAATTTTCAATTTGTATAATATTTTAAATTTAACAACCTTAACTGTGATATGTTTCTGAGAAAAAATATTAAAAGAAATTTAGCAACGAGTTCCACAACTTAAAAAAATATAATTTAAAAATAACATTTGCATTACAAATCAAAATCTATACCTAAATATATAAAATTACTTGTCCTGACCGACTGAGTCACTGATTGATTCATTATCGCCCAGAGCAAACCGCTGAACCTAAAGAGGTGAAATTTGGTACACAGTTAGGGTACGTCATGAAAACGCACACTAAGAAGGGATTTTTCAAAATTCCCGCGTGGGGAAAGACGGAGAGCATTAAGCCTTAACCGGAAAAGTGGCTTCTACTGTAATATTTTAGATGCAATTTTTTGTTCCTAACTGCGTTTTAATAGGGTATGCAATGGGAAGGCACACTAAGAAGGGATTTTTCGAAATCCCCCCGCGAACGGGAGAGGGAGAGTGAGAAAGTTTAGTCTTCATCGAGTACTTAGGTGTATTAAATTAATAACATTTCAGACATTCTTATAAATATTTTTATGTATTTCGATTTTAAAAATGTTCGAACCGTTTTAAATTCGAATTTGTTATTGCATATTGGTTCGATTATAAAACGATTGTAAACGTTTCAGAAAATTGATCAAATTGAAAACAGTTCGTTTGATTCTCGGCAATTTTCATTATTTTCAGCGGTAGGTGTTATATAATAATATCTATGGTTGTTGAAATACTGAATATAAATGGGGTTTTCTTGCAAAATCCGCGCGGGAAAAGCCGCTGGTAACAGCTAGTATATATATATATATATATAAATGGACGTGTGTGTCCCTATATTTCACTTTTGAGCCAAAACTCCACATCGCACATGAATGGTGTTTGTATGTGGTAGTAGCCCCAAGTCTCCATTCGTGCACTATGGTGGTTGCGTCTTGATAGCTATAAGGGGGCGGGAGATATAGGCTTGATAGTGGTTTAAAGTAGCTTTCTATTTCGAATTTTATGTTCGAATTTGTTCGAATTTAATTCGAACAATATTCGAATTTGAATTCGAACATAAATTTCGAATATTGGTTCGATTATAGAACGATTGTAAGCGATCCAGAAACGTTGAAAATAGTTCGTTTGACTTGACGTGAACAAGAGACGTTCAGCAATAGATTCGAGACCAGGTCTCTAATTAGTCTGGAAACGTGGGACCTAATTCTTGCATTCTGTGAAAACGGGTAAGATTGGCTATAATGTAATTATCTTAATCTTTACTATCGTTACTTTTTGCCCACAAATAAAAACCCAGCGAAGCGGTTCCTTGCAGCTAGTAAATAAATGAAAATATACAGTAATAGAAAATACTTAATCAAATGCTAAACAATATGCTGCAGACCAACAAGTTGCTTAACCGGTTGCTTAATGTTTTTTCTATTGTCAGATTTTATTTTTAATTAAAAACCTTTATATTATTAACTCCAATAAAAAAAGTGTAATTTTTGACAGTAAAAATGAATTATTAAAAATGCTATGAATTTTAATAAGAATTAAAATTTTAATTAAATCCGACCCCGTCCAGATATGACACTCGATTTTTCTTTACCTCTGACCCTCTCGAACTTTGTAAATTCGACACGATTCTAACACTTTCGTGTGTTAAATACATGACAGCCAGAAAACTAAAATGGTAAAACTGGTTTAATTGTTTAAAAATTCTGTCAGATGTTACTTTCCTGTTAATTGTAAGTTTACTGTTTTGAGTTCTGCAGTAATTTGATGGTTTAAATTTCTCATAGTCTTCTAAATGTATAATTCGTTGCTTCTCAAACTATATTATTGAATATAATTAATTAAGAACAAATTTTAAATACTTTATTTTTATTTGCAATAATGTTCGCGTATTATATATCGACGTACATTTTTATTAATAATACACATATTTTTTTATAATTAATTATCTGCCTGATCTCTTTGCATAAATCTCATATAATAATGAGCATATTTTGGATTTAATTCTTCGCAATAACATTTGAATGCATAACAATATCCGTAACCTCCAAAATGATGTTTGCAAACGTCTTTACAGTGATCGTTTACTCCAAGATTTAAGCATTTATAATAGGTACAATCTACTGATATAGGATATGCTCCTTTGGCTTCTCCATATGTGATTTCTGTACCTATAAAATAAAAAAAGTTACATTTTTATTTATTCATGTAAAGAAAATATTTTCAAAAATATAAAAGAACTAACTAAAAATTGATTTTATCCTCGTTTTTCTAACATTAATTTATTCTGTTAAGTATTTAAATTAATCTAATGTTATGTCTCTAATAAACCTATACCTTTCATTCAGCGTCTAGAGGAATAATTTTATAGTAATATAGAGACTTGCAGGTGTTTAATGTTTATAGACCAGTTCAAATGCTGATGTATCAATGAAAAAAACACGCAAACGAATTGCCAAATGCATATACACCTTGTACATTTATGTTTACTTTTGACACGTGAAATAACTTTTAGTGATAAAATTATTAAATTACTGCTATGAGATAGTATACTACTACAATTTAGCATACACTACAGCGAAGTAAATGATAAATAATCTATTAAACATTAATGAAACAATATTGTTTTTGTTCAGCAGAAAATTATAATGTTATTACTTTAAAACAGGCAGAAAAATTCTTTAAGAATGGAACATATAAATAATTTTGCTACATCAGAAGATTTGCAGAAGCAACACTTGTAGCGATTTCTTGTAAATTGTAAATTAAAGCTAAACTAAATCTAAAATTTTATCCTTAAGACTTTTTTTACTACAGACTAACAAGGAAATAATAATAAAAATAAAAGATAAATGATAAAGTAAATACTACCGAGTACTGTTGTAAGTAAGGTCAATGTAAAAATTGTCCATCTGTCCATTTGTAGTTTACGAAATGCACAAGGTACTTTATTTAACACTCAGTGACTTTTAAAATGTTAATAAAGTTTATAAATTATTTAGTTCTTATAAATATTTTCGTTAAATGTTACTCTACTAAATTACTAATGACAAAGTCCATTAAGAAATACGATTCAGCGAACAAAATAAAATAATTTGAACATTTCTTGTTAATAAAAAACTGACAATAATAATTATTATTTTAATAATATTTTTGAAATATGAGAAAATATCTGTTTGTTTCTAATCAGTTGTATAACGATACGTCGTATAATTCATATGAATGCCAAATACCATAACTTAAGACTTCATGATGTACATAGAAGCCTATAGATTAATAATAAGTCACAATAGAAAACTTAACCTAAACAAACATACAACAAAGTTCTACTAATATTTATTAAACTGAAATCTGAAAAAATTGTAAAACTATAAATACCCACTCTCCGGCTGTCTGTCTTTTTTAATTTTAAGAGCGAAGTATGGAACCTGAAATTCAAAACAAGGACAAGCGTAAACGTACGCGGCCCTAATTAACTGTATACGGATGGCTGATACGAAGCAGGAGTCATTTTATTTCAATTAATATTATCCTCTAAAATGTGATAGATAGATGACCGGCACGACCTCTTTCCTAACAGAAAAGTATTGTGTGAATGGCAAGCCACTACTCATTTTAGGTAGAGAGCATATATTTTAAATTAAATAAACTAAAAATATGTTTAAAAATTACAGCCCGACATTGTGACGATGTCAAAATAATTAATTTCTCGTAATACTTACATTTTATAAATCAGGTTTATACGATGAAGATGAACTTTTTATCAGGAATATTTAAGGTGCGAGATTTAACCTCTTCCCCGACGTCGAGATGGTGAGTCCGCTCACGGGCTCAATTTATGGTTTCCTAGTATTTGAGCGAGCGGGAGGGTCAGCGAGGTCTTCGATGAGGTGTCGGCGATACACGAGTTACTACAACTATTTAAATAAACTTAACACATTTAATACAAACAAGAAAGAGATTACAGACGCAACGTAACAAAGTTACATAGTAAGGCGATATAACATTAATACGAGTTCTGTTCCCAGAGAGAAAAACGGATAGTTCTCGCGTGTAGCTATCGTATGTCCAACCGAGACTCGAGTTCGAACCCTTTTTATCCTCCGTTGAGTGTGGGAAAAAAGTCAGGTGACTTTGATTTAATTAAAGTTCGATCTGTGTCCTGGTTCGGCGACACGAGCTGTCGAGAAGCGGACGATTCGGCCGAAGTTTTAATACTTTTAGCCGTTGTTTTGGCTTGTCTTACCTCATAATTTCATTCTTTTTGACAGTTTCTTATCATTAATAATTATATGTTTAGATTTATTCCCGGAACTTATTCAAAACATCTTTAAAATTGTCAATTTGTGCGGTTATTTGATACGTCCTTATCTATCGGATCAGAGGTCGCCGACAATGCCAGGTTGTGGGGAAAGGAAGTGAATTTTCCTATTTCTGTATTAACTGTGTATTAGTTTAACTAATTAATCTAATTACTAAATTGACCCTTCCAGAATCCCACATCTGTGTATTTATGAGTTATAAGGAAAACTAATTTGGAATACATATTACAATTAAAGTGGATGTGAAATAATCATGAATTAAAGCACTAATTGGCCTATCTGTTAATTAACTTTAAATATAAGGACGTGTTATTTAAACTGATAATCGTTAAAAGCAGTGACATCAAAGAGTGACAAATGCAATAAAGCCAATAATGCCTTATAAACTTAAAATTAGTGCTTTTTTAAAATTTACTTAGTATTTTGTTTGATAGTATTCAGTTTAAAGAAAATACCTGATTTGATCCAAATATTCCAAATTAAAGACAGAAAAAGACTCTAAATCTTAGAACACCCTTAACATTTATGACAAGAAAGTGACTGGTTTAAATAAAGTTTTTTTGTATTACTCCAAATTTATCACAGACCTGTTGATGGGCCATAAGCTGGGTAGAAGTGGCTATAGCAATATCTGAAACATTCCATTCCTATTACTGTCTCCCACATTGACAAGACTCTAGCACATTAATACAAATGCCATTAATGTAATACTTTAAAGATAGCAACAGCATTGAGATGTAAATTTTAAAATTTTCAATAAAATTTTTACATTTATATTTTACGATAAAATGTGTATCAATTTCGTGGATGTATTCCGCCATTCAGTCGTAAATATATCGAAAAATCTTAAGTGATAATAAATAATTATACTAAAACCTGATATATTATAATACCAGAGAAGATACACGTACTGGTCCTCTCGCTATGCTCTCCAGTAGAGTTGATGTGTCATGTTGCTGATAGCTGGCGTTAGAGTCGCTGTTAGGCGAGAAGTTTGCTTATTTATTTGGTTAGTAGGTATTTTCCTGTTTATAAATTTTATATCATGTATAAAAAAAGAAAAAGGGTATATGGTTTATAAAAAACTTAATAACATGATGAATTTAAATTACAGATGATTGTTTTATTACATATGTTTGACAATATAATTAGGAAAACTATACTTTATCCTCTGATACACTTAAGTAGACATGAAATTTAATCCAGATAAAAACAAACTATTTTTAAAAATAATTTATTAGCTTTAACACTACACAAAGTATGCAATACAATTTTACTTGATTTAGTATAGTGAGAAATAGTACAGTAGAGCGTCGATTTTCCGAATCAATTGGGGACTGGGGTTGTTCGTATAACTGATATTTCGGATAACCGATTTATGTACGAAAAAATAGTTTAACGTATCCGATGTCGAAATTTTTCTCCATTGCGTGTCGCTTCGCGTTGAATTTTCGTCGATGTTAAGCCTAACAAAGACTATTGTATCGTTAAAAATTGTTTTTTTATTTTGTACAAACAAAATAAATATATTGAAAAATATAAAAACAATAAAAAATTATACTTCAGATGTTAATTTAGTATCAAAAACGTAAAATATTTGAGTAGCCCAAGACATAGACAAAGATTGAAGCGCCACAGCACTGGCGAAAATTTAAATTTGCCGACTGGAATTCTTTCGGATGATTGACTTTCGGAAAATCGACGCTCTACTGTATTTGGGATGAAATAGTTTCGTATTTTTGACATGAAAAATTACATTACTTATCACACTCACATTGGCTCTACGTATTTTGGTAATGTATGTAATATTATGCACTACCAAAAGTAAAACATTAATTAAGATTTATTGGTGGCCTAGTACATCTGTTTATAAAGATCTAAATCATTAGTAACATGTGTTTCTTTTAGATTCCATGTCATCACTAATCACTATCACTGTCAATATCTAATAATACTGTCTGAAGTCTCTCCATTCTACATTTACCTATTTTATTTGTCAATCTCTAACTCATCATCCTTTGATTACCTCTAAGTTATTATGTGCGTGTAAATAAATTGAATATCTTGTCTAAATAGTTGGAATCTTTTCTTTTTCTTTTAAGATCTTATATTTCAAATCCAAGAAATAAATCTACTGACTTTCCCTCCTCTAACCTGTTCCTAACTTTTTTGGATCAAATTTAATCTTTCTGTATCTCATTAAATTAATAAGCACAATACAAATTGTAAATAACATATATCATAGCTCTTTTTTCGCTGCAAACTACAATAATTTACCTAATATTGTTAAATAAAAATAGATATGGGCTTAACCTTAATTAACTTCAAAGCCACTCTAAATCCTAAATCTCTCTCTCTCTCTCTCTCTTTTTAATTTTAAATCTACATCTTTATCCATGGTTTAACATTTTTATACATTTTCATAATTAAATGTATATAATTCTCATCATTCCATTTTCTTCTTAATTCAGAGTTCTCGGGAAACCTGAAGACATTCCATATTAATAATGCATATAAAGGCTTAAGTATAATTTTTTTTACTACGTTTTCTTGTCCTCAGCGAAAAATCCCAAACATATTTAAAAATAAACACAAGTTGTAAGCAAAAATACGAACAGTTTAATCAATTTGAAGTTCAATATCGTGAAACAGCGATGCCTCAGGATATGAACGCTCTAGTATTCGAAATTTTCAGGATACGACATGAAATTCCAACATATTTTTGCTCCACGATACGAACAAAAACTCACCATACGACGTTACTTTAGTTCGCAGCGCCATTTTTTATTCACTTCTGTTCATCGGTCTCAGTCCGCGCGTTTGCTTTGTCGTGGAAGGATCTCGCTCGATAAAGGAAATCTCAAGGTATTATCAGAAAGTGACTGATTTTATTGAAAAGAAACATCCCGAAAAGGTTCACACTGGCTGTATTGCTGCTCGGAATAATGACATTTGCCTAAGTCATTTTAGAAACATTTTAAAAAGTAGGCAAAGCCAAACCTCTTTGGATAGATATTTTACCAAGCGACCTGTATCCAGTGGTGGAAGTGAAGGAAAGAAAGCAAAAAGCAGTGAATAAAACATTAATATATATATATATATAAAACAGAAAAGATAAAAAGAATTAGTGTTATGTTATTTTTAAGTTATTGTTACATTATATTATATAAGTTAAGTTTTATTATCATTTCCCTTCTCCCTCTCCTCCGCTACACCTCCACCGTCGTCTATCCTCAAAGGTAAAGTTATTATTCTATTATGGTTATTTATACATTTACAACTACAAAACGCATTTTTCAGTGTTTTCCTTACTATAGTTACTTTTTCTTATATATATTTTTTAAATAGTAGAGCGTCATTTATCCGAATCAATTAGGAACTGGGGTCGTTCAAATAACTTATTTTTCGGATAACCGATCATGTAAGAAAAAATATATTAACTTATCTCGTGCTGAAATTTTTCTCCGTTGCGTGTCGCTTCGCGTTGAATTTTCGTCAACGTTAATCCTAATGTAAACTTTTTAAAATAATCGTCGTGGCTATTGTATCGTTAAAAATTATTATTTTTATATTTTTTACAAACAAAATAAATATACAGTCGACCCCCCTATAACGTACGTTCTAATAACGACAATTCCTATAACGTAACGAAAAAATTGTACAAACTCTCGTAAAACATACCTCCCATAACGTCGTTTCGCGACAAGATTGATAGAGTCTGGACCAATAGTGGATGAGCAGCCGAACTACTTTCCTCCGACCCTGCGCCACGCTACGGAGCGGCTAAATTGAGTTTGCTATCGTCTGTTTAGTATTATATATAAATTATATATAAATTAGGTACTGTACATATAATTATATATTAATTATATATAAATTAGGTACTGTATATATAATTATATATTAACTTAATTTATTGTAACTTTATTATAATTATATATATGCTTTCTGCCGCCTGGCAACACGCTACGGAGATTTTAGGCTAGTAAGTTGAGTTTATTATCGTCTGCACAGTATGTAAATTAGGTACCGTAAGTCTAATACAGCACTAATTTTATACATTTCTTGTGAAAGAAACACTTCTTATTCAACGGCCATAAAAATTATTTATATTAATGATGTCTCCAAAGGTCAAGTTATTTTTCTGCCAAAAATTCGTTATCAGAAATTGCGGCCGTCGTTTCGTGTGCTGTTCCGCGATGAAAACCAGCTTTAAGCAACGGCGTAGTCGAACGGTGTAAGTAATCCTACAATTTTTTGTTTATAGCATAGTTTATACAGATTATTCCCAAAAAATTATACGTGTTTTGGAAATGTTGAGTGGAATTAGTCTAGAATCGGTTAATTTTATAGAAGAAAACCTTTCGAACAGCCTTAGTCCGTAAAGTTCCCACCTATCGGGCTGCGATTGGCTCACTCCTACAACGTAATTTTCGGTTAGCGTGGAACGTATCTAAGCGTTATAGGGGGGTCTACTGTATTGAGAAATATAAAAATAAAAAAAATTATATTTTAGAAGTTAATCTAGTATCAAAAACGTTCGATTCAGCATGACACACGATCCGCAGAAAAACACCACACAAAAGTGCCAGTGCTGCCAGCTAAAACTCGCACATTAAAAAAATATATACATATATATATATATTGGCGTAGCCTGAGATATAGCCAGAGATTGCTACGCTACAGCACTAGCAAAAATTTAAATTTGCCGACTGGAATTTTTTCGGATAACTGACGTTTCGGTTAACCGACTTTCGGATAAACAACGCTCTACTGTATACTACTTAGCTTTAATTTGAGTGTGTTTTTCGTGTTGGAACGAATTATTTGGTTTTACATGTAATCGTATGGGGAAAAATGATTCACCTTATAACATTTTCATGATACGATCTCAGTTTCGGAATGGATTAATTTCGTATCCTGAGATACCACTGTATAATTATTAACGATATTTACGAATTAATAATGTTAAAAATCGAATTGAAATAGTATTTATAAGCAGTCAATACCTGAGTTAAAACGAGAGAATTTCGTATGATAAAAGAATTTCGAATGTTTACAGCTGACTCTTCCTATTCTTCTGCAAAACTTACGCCTAGACGCGATCAAAGCGCTCGAAGTGGCAAATATATTTATTACGCCAGTATAGTAGCATTAGAGCTATTGGCAGCGCAAGGACCAGTATATCAATCTACTCTGATAATATTAAAAGCCAACGAGTGCCCTATGACATCAGAGTAGAAAACGGCTATAATACTAATAAATTATGAAAGAAGTTGATACTAGAAGGAGGCGTTAGGCGCCATCTCTTAACAAATTTAATAATTATGATTTTAATTAGATAACCCAGAGTAACTGGAAGAAATAAACTCCGAGCCAATTCTTTTCGTCCAGTTATTCTAAATTATTTATTTAAAATTATAATTATTCAATTTATTAAGTTAAAAGATGGCGCCTAACGCCTCCTTCTAGTATTGAATTGTTAGTATTATAACCGTTTTCTAGCCCGATGAAATACGGCATTATTCGTTGGCATTTTGCATTAAGTGATAATGTGTATTAACACTAAACTACTCCGTTTACAAAACTGTATTTTTCTGAAGATAAATCATCTTTTCAGTCGATCCTGCCCAACACTGGGTGGATCGACAGCTGTTTTCTAGGCAAATTCTCAGAAAGCATATTTTTTTTAGAATTTAAAATAATTACACCGAAATAATTATTTGTTGAGCTAACCGACGGTCAGATTCCTGTATTAGTTGAACTAATTTAGTTCAACTGATTTTCTTTATAAAACCATTAAAGCAATTTACAGTACATAAACCACCTTATAAGCATGCGTTCTCGTATCGACAAACTCGCTATGTTATATACAAATCGATACACTATTGTCTCCTTACTCAGTTTACTACCATTTCTGCTAAGCCAAACAGCAGGTACACCTACCAGATGCCTATAAAAATTTTAGTTTAATGTAATTGTTTTAATTTTGAAATTACCATATTATGTTATTATATCTTTAGCTGATACTGTATAATGTTTGATTTTTCTTTGATGAAGACACGAAAACATTCCGTAATCAAGTACATTTACTATATTACCTCTATTCCATTTAGTAATTAATAGGGCTTACAGAATATTTGTAATGGAATGCGTAGATTTATGACTATTCAAATAGAATTTCTCATGGAGGTTATGCTCTATAGAAATTGTAGTAGTCAACGTTCGTAGAAATACTGTATATATCTCAAAAAGATTTAATTTTATTCCCTTTTTCTATTCCAAACAACCACAAGTTTACGTCTTCGCAATTATGGCAAGAGTTTAAGAAATATTCGTACGGGGCTCAATGCTGTTCATCGAACTTTCCTTTAATTTTTCCCAGTACGGTTTCAATGAAAAGCCTATCTTCTATTTCTGAGTCATATTTTTTACATAAATGTTTGTAATTTTATATTCTTTCGTGACTTATTTGTTCTTGATTGAGTCTTTTCAGAAAAGACTTTTTGCCAGAGGCTCTGCTCTATTTGCAAGTTAGATTAAAACTCGTATCTGTTACATTGGAATGAACTGTAACCCGAAACATTGTTTTTTCATTTTATAAGATTCTCAGAAACAAATTGAATGTGTTACATAGTATTTATAATTATTCTAAAAGACATCTTGTGTGTCACTTTCATATCTATCTATCACCTACTTTTCGAAAGAACAGATTGCGAATTTGAATGTCCATAAAATTAAAATTTTTAAATTTCGCATCAAACGAAAATAAACATATCTAATAAGACAGATTATTATATGTATACTGTATACTATATATGTTACCGGCCAAACCAGATTTCAGACCAAACTAGTTTATCCTACGCGTGTCAGGATATACTAGTTTAGCCTAGGACAATCTAGTTTCGCCTAAATACTTTAGGTTTAACAAGTTTGACCTAGGCCGAACTGATTTATGTACTACAAATAGGTGCCAGTGTAAAAAAAAATAATTTTGTGTAATTCGAAATGCCACCACAGTATATCCGGTGGTTAAAGTGTGCCTAGGTAACCCTAATGAAGATGTTTCGGTTAGATTGGTTTGGTTAGGTTAACTACATTTTTAGTAGACGTTTCCTTTTTTTTCTTTTGTTCAAGAACTACCGCGAATCAATAACTAGTGACGTTAAACAATAGGCGGCCTGCCGACGGCTCCCCTCCGGGAGGAGTCTGCCAGGAGACAAACAGTCCGAAGTGCCGCCATTGGGGTTACCTAGGTACACTTTAACCTATCCTGTAAAAATAAATAAAAGATTAAATATTTTATATGTTACACTAAGAAACACAAACAAGTTCATTTTTAATTTTAGTTTGACTNGAAGTGCCGCCATTGGGGTTACCTAGGTACACTTTAACCTATCCTGTAAAAATAAATAAAAGATTAAATATTTTATATGTTACACTAAGAAACACAAACAAGTTCATTTTTAATTTTAGTTTGACTTTAAAAGTTACTTTTATTATTTCGTTTGAATTTTTGAAAATATTTTCGAAAGTTAATTACATTTAAAAGTGCATGGCTTAATAGTGAGGTTGAGGCCGAAGTTTTAAACGCGAAAACGTGTACGTCGGACGTTCAGCGCCTCTTTCCTGTAAGCCTAGAAGTTTGACAATGATGTTTGGAATGTCGAGCATGATTCCACTGACTATCTAAACACCATTGTCAAACTTCTTGGCTTACAGGAAAGCGGCGCCAAACGTCCGACGTACGCGTTTAAAACTTCGGCCTCAACCTCGCTAATAACAAAAATAAAAACTAATAAGTACTGATTAGCTTATTTGTATTTTATAGTTTTGTACAAGTATTGTGTCACTTCTAATCAATACCGTTTTTTATAATTAAGTAGACTGTGTTTGAATAAATATTGTTCATCTAATTGATTGCCTTTTAATTTTATTTTAACCATTAATATACTTAAATCAGGCCTGGCCAACCCGCGGTCCGTCACGTTAAATTGTGTGGCCCGCTAAGCGATATTATATATCTATTAAAACTTTCGTTTTCCGTTTTGTATATATTAAAACAATTAAATAAATGAAAATTTGCATGTGTCATTCTTATAATGCGCGAGAGCGAGTACGAACTCTTGGTATAACAATGAAATCTCATTCATTTTGTATTTGTTTTACTTTCTTAAAAGCATGTTTGCCTAAATTGCGGCTCATTGTAATGTTACGCTTGATCAAAATGGCCCGCGAAATAATTTTGGGTTGGCCAGGCCTGACTTAATTAAATAATAATTTATTTAATTATCAGTTCGGCCTAGGACAAACTAGTTAAGCCTGAAGTATTTAGGTGAAGCTATATCAAGCTAGGCTAGATTATCCTGACACGCGTAGGATAAACTAGTTTGTCCTAGGACAAACTAGTTTGGGCTGAAATCGGGTTTCGCCGGTAACGTATATATATATATATTACTTCTGTATAACTGTATAATAAAAAGTAAATTTATTTACTTTTTATTATACAATATTGCAACCTATTTATACAACTGTCAACATCTAGAACAGAGAAGCAGAACTTAATGATGCCAAAATTTCCAAAGTTTTCTGCAAGTTTCTAAAATTGAAAACTCCAAATGAAAAACGATAAAATTCAGGTGCGAAACATACACTGTTAATCACACAATTAAGAATTTTACCTTTGATTAGTAATTGTACTCTTATACCAGTGCCGGCCCGAGGCAAGTTTTAGGATGGAGCGAGATCCCATTATGGCGCCCCCCTTGGTTGACCCTAATTTATACCCTTTAATTTTTTATACCACTGACGCGTCTCCTAGGACTTAGCGCCTGGAGCAACTGCTCCGTTCGCCCTATGGTAGGGCCGGCTCTGCTCTTAACTCTTTTTGACTTGAACTCTTATTGTCATACTATTAGCCGTATAGATGACGCGATCAAATGGTTTCATATTTATATACCAACTTCTGACACAACTGATATGATTAACACTACCACTATCCGGTATTCATTTCATATGCACTGAGTCGAGGCTATTACATTTATTAATGTTACATGATTGTACGATCTTTGAATCTTACACTATGGCCGTGGCGGCCACACTGAAAACGCCATGTGACAATACCGTTTACGATTATAACATTGTTTCTTGAACCGTGTGCGGTGAATATCATGCGATTTTCTGTTTTCGTGATTACTTCTATCTTCACTATCATTACACTGATTTTTATACATTTTCCCCATAGATTTCACAATTTCGATAGAGGTAAGTTGTCACGACGATCAAATAAACTGTGGAAAATTTTTTATTCTTTGAAATCATTTTTTCCATAGATTTACAGTACAGTAGATCCCCCTATAAGACGGTAGATACGTTCCGTTCTTTATGAATCAATTTTGTAGGAATCATAGTTTACGGACTACGGCTGTTTGAAAGGTTTTCTTTCATAAAATTAATCGATTCTACACTAATCCGACTCAACATTTCCAAAATACGTATATTTTTTTGAAAATAATCCGTATAAACTACGTTATAAACAAAAAATTGTAGGATTGCTTACCGAGTGTGTACCGTTCGACTACGCCCGTTGCTAAAGCTTGGTTTCGTCGCGGAACAGCGCATCAAACCGCGGCCGCGATTTCTGATATTATTTTTCTGCGAAAACTTCGTTGACCTTTGGAGACATCCTTAATATAAATAATTTTTATGGCCGTTAAATAAGAAATGTTTCTTTCACAAGAAATGTATAAAATTACAGTACTGGACAGACGATAGGTCGCCTAACTCGCCGTAGCGTGACGCTAGACGGCGAAAAATATATATTTAATTATAATAAAGTTACAATAAATTAAGTTAATATATAATTATATATACAGTACCTAATTTATATATAATTAATATATAATTATATGTACAGTACCTAATTTATATATAATTATATGAACAGACGATACTAAACTCAATTTATCCGCCTAAACGTCCGTAGCGTGGCGCTACGGACGGCGGGAAAGTAGTTCGGCTGCCCGATGACGTTTTACGTATTATAGGAGTTATTTTTACCGTTGTTTACGGATACGGCCACAATTTTTATAGGAATCATAACTATAGGAAACGGTTTTATAGGGGGATCTACTGTACAGTACTTATTTACTGTAAATTTATATTGAGTTCGAAGTCCAACAAATTTATGAACCACGACAACCACGACATTGTTTTTTATGGTATAACATAGTCATGTTTTAATATTTCTTGTTTATTTGAACTAGCACTGAAAAGGGGTTGGAGTACATTATACCAACCAGAAATATATTTGTAGTTCAATGGAAAATAAAAAATAATTTGCTAACCAGAAATTGCTGCGAGATATGACCGCCAAAGTGTGTTTTTTGGATTACAGAGACGGATTTATATTTGTAATAATATTTAATGATATTTATTTATTTAAATTTTTGATAAACAGGTAATGTTTACATTATTTTGTTTTCTCTTTAATTTATTTATTCGTACCTTCTAATGAACTTTGCTACTATTTGAAATTGTATTTAAATTGTGGATATAGTAGCATTTTAACAAACATTGTGAGAAGGTGGGTCATTTATTGTTTCTGTCATTGTTTAAAAAGTTATTTAAAATTTATGTTAAACAAAGAATTTTTTTAGCTATCGTAAACTGAAAATGGAAATATCGGCAATTATTACGTTGGTTCTACTTTGTGTATTAATTGGTAGGTACTTATTCCTCATATGTCCTTCATTGTGATTATTACTTTTTAATTATTCTATTGTAAATAATCATTAAGAAAACAATTTTATATTAAGTAAAAGGTATTTAAGGTTTATTTCATTCAAGAATAAAAACTCTCAGCTTGAAATTCATATACAGAACAATTTTACTATAGTTAACAAAAAATTTTGTATATCCGAAACTCTCGCGAAGTTAAGTATTAAGTATTAAGTACAGTTAAGTACTTAAGTGTTAAGTACATCTACTGTTATATATAAATATATATATTAGGCAATGTATCTTGCTACTCATTAGATACCTGCAACACAATCTAATACTACAAATTAATTCTCTACTGATTGCGTGAAAGAGATGTTAAAGACGTAAGTTTATATTATTTCATAGAGGAAAGATGTTATACATACATGTTGATAGTTTCAATTTTAGTGTATTTTATTACATTTGTTAAATAGGTTCGTGGTATAAATATGTATTTTTTTATTTTTATAGACACAAAATGCACAAATGCCAAAGTCAAAGGAGCATATCCCAGAAGATCAGACTGTACCAATTATGCATGCTATAAACTTGGAGTTAACAAATTTTGTATAGATGTTTGCAAACTTCATTTTGCAGGTTACGGATATTGCTACGGGTTTCAATGTTATTGCGAAGGATTGAATCCGAAGTATACACATTTTTATTTGAGATTTCTACAAAGAGCTCACGGTAACGAGTAGACACGCATATTTTGTGATATTATACAATGATTATGAAAAATAAACTGTATGTATAAAGAAATAAGTTATTTATATCGACAAACAACACGAAATATATACTAAAAACTAAAATGCAATATTTAGAACGTAATTTGTATTAAAATCAAGGTTTTAAAGTTATAATTAATAATATATTAATTTCGAATCCAGACGTATGAAAAAATTAATGTATAGACGTAAATACATACAGTAAACCCCGTATAAAATGGGTTCATATAATACGGTTTCGTATATAACGGAGAAGAAATTGAGATCGTATTCGTATAAACACGCTAAAAGAGACTCGTATGATACGGTAAAACGTCATTACTGACTCGTGTCGCGACAGGATTGGTCGATTCTAGACCAATAGCGGATATTGCACAAACTGTTGAGTTTAAACGAGCAGCGGACCTACTAAAAACCATTTATTATTTAACAACCATAAAAATTATATTTATACTAGCTGCAAGTACCCGCTTCGCTGGGTTTTTATTTGCTCGTACATTTATATGTAATATAGATTTTATATATAAAAGTTTTTTTTCCTCTACATAATCTTTCTCTGATTTGTAAGGTTGCCGACTTTAAGGGAGAAACAATTTATCTCGCATCAGAATGAGCCTGAGGGAAACCGTGTGTGTGGGCGGTGGCAAAGGAGGCAAATGAAGAACAAATGTTTAACAAAAGGAAACCCGTTTATTTGTTCGAATTCATGCTTACATCGATATTGGACATTTCCAAAATCTCGGTGCTCCTGTGAACGGCGAGAGTTCGGGTGATCGGTTTTCTCGAAGGCAACTTGATGCTTTCTCGTGAACTATTAACCTCTGCACGGCCGAAATCGTCGGTGAATATCGCCAGAGACGGCCGAAAATTGTTAGTCATCGTCCGTACTTCCGACACCGGAAACACGCACCGTTTACTTCCGGACTATCATCGATCAGTGCCCATTTTGGATATCTTGTGCCATTCTTGTGCTGGTGGATATTAGCGTGGAACTAATCCCCATCGGACTATTATCACCCAAAGAGAACTCCAATCTTCTATCATCAGGTATTTATACAACTCGCGCTCGTTATGTGAACTCTCACTCTCTCTCTCTCTCTCTCTGCGACACGAACTTAGAATTCTGTATTTTATCCAATTTATTTTCAATTAAATCCTTGTTAAGTGTTAATGATAGTTCGAGTCACTTCCGTATGTTGTCTTTCGATCGACTGATCTTACGAATCCATCTGTCCACGTACGGGACCGCTGGCGCGACGGTGTGACATAGTAATCGCCGTCTCGGCTTCCGTGTTCCGCTAAACACGGTGGTGTCGTCTATCCTGATAGGGCACTAAAGAGGTGCCGACCAGAGAGGTCACGTAAAGAATCATAAAGAAAAAGATATTTTTGTGATCATAACAGCTTCAAGTCTAATAACCATTGCATTGTCTTTAATAGCACTGAAGACGGCTGTGAATTTACAACAGCCTGAACTGTATATGACGTATAATCTGTTTGAGCATATACTACAATAAAGTATTAATTTATAACTTGAAATTGCTGTAAGAAAATTGACCAACAAGGATTGATTAAAGTGATTTTATAAACGACTGTATTATATAGCATACATACTACGTAGATCTGAATTTAGTTTTTATGCACTTACTACTTAGCTGGTAATAGATCTCAACCTATGTATGTATGTCTCTTTAATCCGACATTAAGTTCGATAGACTATCATTACAGCTTTCAGGTTAGACACTTCTTTTATTGTTTCCACATATGCATTTCGGACTTATATAAATGTTGTCCCTCTTCAGTGCAATACTATGGTTCTGTCTTCTAAATGTCGGACTAAAGAGACATACATACATAGAACATAATAACAGCTACCAAAATTGATATATAGAAGATCTAAACCTGTAGACACTCGTGAGTTCCTTCCCCGAGGTTCGTTGTATTTCGGTATTTTCGAATCATTTTCTCTTGTTTCGTTCTAAAAAGCGTCTCAGCATCAAGCGAAGATATTTGATCTTCCAACCCTTTTATGTGACCTTTTATTTTTACACTTTAGTTTTGACCCCCGAAAAAGTAGCTATTGCTTCTAGGTCGATGACACATTTGGTCTTAGTTTGATTCAAAAATTTGTCCTTTGCAGATCTTCTTTTAAAAACAAATTCAGGAATATATTTATTTATTACAATACGCATTTCGGACAAATGACTACTTAGGCGTTCTTCAGTGTACATTAAAATTGTTCACACGTAAAATTTGTTTTCTTTTCTATTAGTGTAATTAATTCAATTAAAAATGTTTTCAATTCTATTTATTGAGCGGCAATTTCTAAAAAATTTTATACCTATAAATTCCTATTGTTATCTGTCCAGGCGACTGTCTGTCTTTCTATCTGAACTCTCGAAAAAAGTTTCAGGCAAGTGAAATTGAAGATCACAGTAAAAACCTTTTCACAGATGGACCTAAGTAACTGTATACGAACTTCGGTGCAAACTGCAAGTCACGTTATTTTTATTAAAAAAGTTTTTCCCGAAAGGAGTTCCGAAACATTCTTCCCTAAAAGAGTTAGCAATAGAAATGTGTCGTCATCTATGTAACAGGAAGGGTATAATTTACGCGGGGCAAGCAAATACTAATCTGTAGTAAAGAGCATAGATTTTAAAATAAATAAATTAAAAATATAATGGAAAAGTTCAGTCTCGTATTGGGTCGATCCCACAATAGATAATTTACTGTTTAATTTAGGTTTTTCGTTACATTTTTGAAAAAGTATACAGACAGGTAAATGTTTCAAGGTCAAACTTAAAAAGAGAAATAAGGAGAAGCTTTTTTTTTTAGGAAAATGTCCATATGCGAAATTGTCAAATTCGTGTATTTTACGAAGTATTTACGCGCCTTATATTTTATGAAATTTTATGAAATAAGAGTTTCACAGAAAATACACCAGCAATGTTATTTTGGACACGAGTATTCGTATTTTCTAAACTTTGTGAGTTTGGAGATACAATTATGATAATATTAAATGAATGAAACTTGCTGTTTCTTCATTTCTGCCGTCACGTAACAACGCTCATTATATCACGGTATGCTTCATCGAAAGAGTGCAGTTATTTACTGTCGTGTGTCTACATCAATAATTTTTTCCATCGCTGATGTACTGTACAGCTATTTTACTATATAATGCATGGAAATAAAGATACTTTCTATTTTTCAATTGTTGCCACGTTGATCACTGTCGTCCAAATAATACAAATGGTATTCGCATTTCCGCTTACGTGTCTGATTTATTGGCTTTTCGAAAATAAATATTTACGTGGCACGCAATTCAAATTGTTAAATTTCTTCATTCTTTTACGTATATCATATGTTTATTTGTTTACTGATTTTTTTATGAAGCTATCTGTTTCTCTTAAAATTAATAAAAAGAAAGATTAAATATAATATTGCATTATTTTACGTGACATACGAGTGTAATTATCACTAAGCTATTAACATAACAAAAATTTCATACATGTTAATATGAATTTCCGGTGCATCGGTTGACCCAATCACGTCTTTGATGTCCATTTATTTTTGAAAGATCAAACGAACTTTCCAATAAAATTACTCGACTCAGGACGCAAATTGATGTTTTTTAGCTAAATTTTATTTACAAAATGTACGTACGTTATTATATGTAAATTTTGTTTAACTTGTATTTTACATTCGCGTTTCTTACATAGATCGGTATTGAAAATCGACGTCTGATCTTTAACACGACGTGTGATTATTTCCACCTACTTTGTACAGACGCATATATTCAAGTATAAAAGTGATGACTTTACACATTTCGTTTTTCCATTGAGTATTGTTAATGAATAGCTACGTATCACGTGTAAGTTCCTAACAGTTTATTTGTTTAGCGCTTTTGCAATCGACTAGAGACTAACTTAACAATAACGTAGTTTGATATCGTATTTTCAAGAAACAGTTAAATGATTTGAGTGCAAAAACTACACAAAGAAACATATGGGCGTTATCCATTCATATATTTGATCGGATCGATTTCAAAATTTGCTTTAATAAATAAAGCAAGTAAAGAACATGAGAATAAAATAGTCTAAACATTATGGCATTGAATTTTATATCTTTTTTACGTGTACAATTTATAACACTTTTCCCCCGTTGTTCAGAAATAATAATATGACTTATCTAGTTTTACCGAACACTGTGTACTAAACATAACGAGAAAAAATAAATACGTATAAAACCTTGAATCGCACAAGTAACTATTACACACTTTGCCATATTTTCAAAATTGTTGACCGGGTCATTTTAAAGGTGGGATGTTATACTTAGAAATAAAAACATTAGATTGTTATATGTACATGATATATTATTAAAGTATTACAATAATTACATGTGGCATATAAAAAATAATTAAACCAGTTAAGGACTTGTGTTGGAACAAACCTAATATTTGCCAGAAATATTTTGCAATATTAAAAGTACATTTGTACTCACCCTAGAAATAAGATGAGGATAAGTTTGGATTGGAGTGTGAAGCTAAAGTATTTAAGCGTTAAAATAAAATACTCGCAAATATTTTTATAAATTTATTTTGTTTTATCATAATTTCAGAATTTCGACCAGTACCGTCGGGGGGAGATTAATCAAATAAAAAGGTTGCAACAACATTGAGTTTCAAAACTGCCACAATTGAATATTCTATACTCTATATATTGAATATAGTCTATATTTTAAAAGTAGAAAATACTTGAATTTCACCCAAAATTTCTTTTAAATATTAATATAAAAAGTACTATATACTCATTTACGACATTGTAAAAATATATATATTTATATATAACGTTAACTTTTAACAATCGATTATTATTTACTATATAAGAGACGATGTTTATTTAAACTTCCCATTTTATTAGATTTGTAGAAAAGAGAACAATCGAATCGAACAAGCCAGTAAACCTAGTAGAACCTGAGAAAAAAGTATAATTTATTTACCAATCTAGTTATGTTAAACCTGTGTTAATAATAATAATAAAACAAATGCTAATGTAGAACACTTTCAACCTTTATAAAGGTTATCGATTACTAAACAAGGAAATAAATACACTTGGAATATTATACAGTACATTGCAAGTGTCGAGAAACGTTGCATTTTTTCCAGATAAGAAGTTACGTGAAAATTAAGTAAATTGCTCATATTTTATTTTTTGTACTAATATCTGTAGAAAATTATCAAGTTAACAACTATTTTCCTATTGCCTCAAGCGAAATTAGTTTTTTTTACATTAAGGAAAAAATAAATAAATAAAAATTCTATTGCAATCGCCTCAGGAACCAGTTTATATTTATGCGAAGAACTCGTTTGTTGTATTATAATCATTATAACTAGATACGATTAAAATTTTAAATTAATATTTTTACAAAACTTCACAGAAATATTAATACGAATTTAACGAATTTAGCTAAAGACGTCAAAATGTATGAGGCCACAATATCACAAGAAGTCCTTGTTATTATCGTAATTTAATAGTTTCTCATTATCTATAAATTTAATTTAATAAAATAAAATATTTTATTAATTTAATTTAACATTAATTTTTATTTATTGCATTTAAGATCATTTAACTGTAAATATACGAAAAAGATTTTCTGTTATAAATCGATATATTAAAAAAATAATTCGCAACGATAAGTAATATTATCATTTATTACGTCAGAGGTAATTGTACAACTACTAAAAGTAGGTGTAGTGTAATAAAGTGCAATTGACATCCGGTAAATAAGAGAAGTACACTTTATTTAAATATATTTATCTAAACTCTATATTATACTAATACGAGAATATCCAACGTTGTTTGAAATTAAAATTATAATTTCTATTAAATTAAAATTAAGAATCATCATTAATGATTTAAAAATCAGACAATATAAAATATACAAAGGTAAGAAAATACTACATAAACAGTAGGCCTATTTGTAAACAGAAACTGGTTTTCTATTTTCTAATTCTCAAGGAGAATGCCAAACAAGTTAAAAGTCATTAATTAAAATATATACGTGCGATAAATACGTGCGATAAATAAGCTTTTGTTATCGGTCACTCTCGACCTGCCGTTAGGAACGTAACGAAAGTGTAAACAACGTGGCGTCGTTCGGTGTGACAATGATATTACTTCGCGAACAATTGGATAGAGACGAAATTAGAATTCGACGTCGCGAATCTCAGTTTAATCTTCGAGCTGATGCTTTTCGGCTGAACGATACACAGTTTAAACAACTTTATCGTCTTCCGAAACTATTAGTTATATACATATATATAATGAATTACGAGATACCCTAGAGCCAAAGAGTTTTATGAAAAATGCTCTATCTGCAGAAATAAAAGTAAGTAGCTTTTTAATGCTAATAAACTAAGTTGTTGTATTGCTTAAAAATAATTACCTTAACTATTTATGAATAATTGCTCTTTTGTTCAAATTTAAAGTAAGTAGCTATAGCGTGAACATTATTTCTGAAATAGTTTTCATTCGCAAATGTATGAATTAAAATGATAGCTTTGAATATCTATATCTATATCTNTATAATATATATCTGTGAGCTGCATTATAGTTTTATTAAATTTGTTTTCATGTAGGTATTATGCGCTCTTAGATTTTTTGCTTCTGGTTCTTATCAGATGCCAGTAGCTCAATATAACACTTTAGAATTTAGCCAGCCATCGGTAAGCCGTTGCATAACAGCAGTAAGCGAGGCAAATAAACGTCACCCTTCTTCATCCCTGGATAAAATTTCGAAGTTATGAAGCAGAGATGACATTGGTAAAACAAAAATTTATGAATTTAGGTGGCTTTCCGGGAGTGATAGGTGCTATTGATGGAACTCATATTCCTATAATTGCACCATCACTTAATGATCCCAAGCATAAAGAATTTACGTATGCCAATCGAAAAGGATATCATTCCATAAATACACAAATAGTAAGTAAAAGACTAACTTTTTGATTATATTTTAAATGATTTTATACATAAATTATCAAATTTGTTATTTAATTATAAATATCATTTCGTGACACAAAAATAATACAATGAATTATTATATTTTCATTATTTGTCAGGTGTGTGATCCCAACATGAAAATAAATAGCATTAATACAAAATTTCCTGGATCAACACATGATTCGTTTATATGGAAAAACCTGCAACTTAAGACGAGCTTTTATAGAGGGAAGAATCCAAAGGAATAATAATGCTTGGTTAATAGGTTAGTAAAATTAAACCAACAGATTTTTGATATTGAATATTTCATATTTTTTAGATTTTTCTAAATAATGCTTCATATATGTTTATCGAGTAATAGTTGATTTATTTTTAGTTATTTATTAGAAAGTTTAGAATATTTGATTTATTATATGTAAATAGAACAGTGAAAATATTAAAAGTTTAATCAAAACAAGGCAGAAGACTGTGGTTACACAATATCTTTTGTATCATATGTCAATTGTCTTTATTTTATAATATATTTTTACTATCTTTATTAACATCTATGTTTTTCATTTCACTTTATTATAAATATANGCAAGGCAATAAACATCATCCTTCTTCATCACTGGATAAAATTTCCAACTTCTGAAACTGAGATGGCATTGGTCAAACAAAAATTTATGAGTTTAGGTGGCTTTCCGGGAGTGATAGGTGCTATTGATGGAACTCACATTCCTATAATTGCACCATCACTTAATGATCCCGATCATAAGGAATTTACATATATCAATCGAAAGGGATATCATTCCATAAATACCCAAATAGTAAGTAAATGACTAACTTTTTGATTATATTTTAAATGATTTTAGTACATAAATTATCAAATTTATTATTAAATTATAAATATCATTTCGTGACACAAAAATAATACAATGAATTATTATATTTTCATTATTTGTCAGGTGTGTGATCCCGACATGAAAATAATTAGCGTTAACGCAAAATTTCCTGGATCAACACATGATTCATTTATATGGAAAAGCTGCAACTTAAGACGAGCTTTTATAGAGGGAAGAATTCAAACAAATAATAATGCTTGGTTAATAGGTTAGTAAAATTAAACCAACAGATTTTTATATTGAATATTACATATTTCTTAGATTTTTCTAAATAATGCTTCATATATGTTTATCGAGTAATAGTTGATTTATTTTTAGTTATTTATTAGAAAGTTTAGAATATTTGATTTATTATATGTAAATAGAACAGTAAAAATATTAAAAGTTTAATCAAAACAAGGCAGAAGACTGTGGTTACACAATATCTTTTGTATCGTATGTCAATTGTCTTTATTTTATAATATATTTTAACTATTTTTATTAACATCTATGTTTTTCATTTCACTTTATTATAAATATATACACACACGTATATACAATATAATATATATAAATAAATAAACATAATATATATATATGAAAGTATGGCAAAATTCATTTATCAAAATTGTTTTATTTCTTTTTATAGGTGATAGTGGCTATCCAATGGAACCATGGCTTCTGACACCTATATTAGATGCTCAGCAACAAAATGAGCAAAACTATAATAGCAGCTTGACATCAACGAGAATCATTATAGAACGATGTAATGGACTTCTAAAGTCCCGATTCAGATGTTTACACAAGCACAGAGTGTTAAATTATTCACCTTATAAGGCTGGATTAATAATTAATGCATGTGCTGTTTTGCCCAATATGTGCATAGCACATAAAATTTCTCTTGATAAGAATATTGATTTATATGACGGAATGACGGGAGAAATGGAATTTCCTACAGTATCCAGACTTGGAGATGACGTTTCACTTGGCAACAAAGCCAGAGAAATTCAAAACGACTCCTCAGGAGCCATTTCATGTAAATATGTAAATAAAAATTACACTGTATAATAGCTGTGTAATTATAATTATTTACAATAAATAAAAAATGATATAGTTCTTATATTTGACTGATTCTGTAAATTTTCAACAATAGCAGCATTTGTACGATACTGAAATAAAACATTCTGTTATATTTTTAATGTTTAAAATTTATAAAATACTTGTACATATTTAGTGACAAATAATTTTTACAAAGTACATATGAATAATTAAAATGAACATAATCTTTATTTTACACAAAATGATATACAATAATTATCTAGTACTGTATAAAAATGAAACTTTTCATATCAGATGATTTATGAAACCAGTAACCATCTTTGTTACTAGAAGAAACATTTTAGTAATTTGTACAATAAATTAAAATTTTGCATAAAGTAAATAGTTAAAAGACTTTCCTAAAACGTGAAATTTACTTGGTAATAATATATTGGTTGAAAATAGATTTGGTTACTCTTTATCACAAATGAATGGCCCTGAAAAGGGCCTTTTTTTATTGTAAAATCATTTATTGATTTTCTGCTTCTGTTATAGAGTTCCTTAATGAAGCAGCAATTTCATGCAAAGCAGCAATTTCATGCAAAGCAGCAACCTTGTTTTTTGCTGCTGCTGCCTTCCTTTTTTCCACTGCTGCTTTCCTTTCTTCTTCTGTTGCCTTCCTTTCAATATTTTTGGCCATTTCATTCATTGCTTGTATTATATTTTTTAAAATATGCAACTTTTAATATTCTGTTCTATTAAGGCTTTCTGCCATACATTCCCCAACACAATTTTCATGTTTCCTTTTTTTCCTGGTCATAAATTTTTTAAAATTATTTTTTATCTGTTAAATATTTAATATTGCAAAATAATATATCCACTTACTGTTAACATTTCTTAATGAAGTATTCAAATGTAGACAATCAGTTGGGTTGCAATCATCACTTGGAGGCAGTTCGAAACATGCATTTTGATTAGATGGATATTCTTCATTTATACAAGTGGAATCATTTGATTGTACACAAGAATTAGTATTGTCAATCATACAGTTTAATAAGTCTTGTGCACTTTCACTCAACTCTTGTGCACCATTTGGTTCCTATAATACATACAATTCCTATAATTACTGTAGTTTAATAAGCATGTTTTAATTTCAATATGATTTTTATTACCTGAACTTCTGCCTCATCAGTTTGGGATTCTCCGTAAACAGCAGTTATACCAATAAATTTAAAACTCTCTCTTCAACTTCAGTTAATTTTTGATTAACTGAAGGCCCACCTCCTCTTTGAAATGATGATTGTTTTATTTGTGAGACTTTACTTTTAATGTTTGTCTTCCAGTCACTCCAAGTCTATGTAAATAATGTTTTCATTTAATATGGTATTGCATTTGACATTTAATCATAATACTAATTCTAATGTGGTTATAAGGTTTAAAGCAGCAGAAATTGTAAAAATTAAGTTTGTCATTTTATTCTTAATGAATGAACTAAAAAAATACATTAACATAGATCACAGTATAGCAATTTGTATAAGGTTCGTTAACTGCCTTTCGCTAACGGGACTTATCGAATGACCCGTGTATCGCTCTCGTTGAGTTATCGGAAGAGCTCAGAATAAGTCCCTTGATGTTTTAAAAATTATTAAGGTATCTAAATATATATAATTACTTGTCCTGACTGACTGAGTAACTGAGTGAGTGATTCAATGATTCATTATCGCTCAGAGCAAACCGCTGAATCTAAACAGATAAAATTTTGTACACAGTTAGGGTACATCGTGGAAACGCACACCAAGAAGGGATTTTTCGTAATTCTCCCCCGCGGGGCAGAGAAAAAGGATTAAGTCTTAACCTAAAGAACGGCTACTACTGTACTATCTAGAAGCGATTTTTTGTTTTCAACTACGTTTAGTCTCCATTCAGTACTGATGTGTATTAAATTGATAACATTTCAGACATTGTTATAAATATTTTCATATATTTCGATTTTTAACGAAATGTTCCAACCGTTTTAAATTCGAATTTGTTATTGCAAATTGATTAAATTATAGAACGATTATAAACGTTCTAGATTCATCTATAAAATTTATCAAATTGAAAACAGTTTGTTTGATTCTCAGTAATTCTCATTATTCTCAGCGGTAGGTGTTATATATGTTATATAACAATTACTATGATTGTAGAAATCTATATTATATATATAAAAATGGACATGTATGTCCCTATATCTCACTTTTTCGCCAAAACTACACATCGCACGTGAATGGTGTTTGTATGTGGTGGTAGCCCCAAGTCNAGGAGAGTTACGGGGCCGACGATAAGGCGTTGGCATAGTCGAATAAAGACACCATTTTTCTAAACTAACAATTTATTACAGACAAATAATAAAACAAACGTTCTAACACGATAAGTCTCATTCGCATATGAGAGAGAGAGCTTACAATAAAGCGTTCATACCTCTTGCGATGATATCGAAGGTCTTTAATTTCTGAAAGGCGGGATCCAAGTTGAGGGTTGGGATCGAAGGTCTTCTAATATGTGGTGCGGCCGGTTAGAGGGAAGCGAAATTCTATCTTGATGGTGCGATGGCGACTTCTTGATTAGCGACTCCCCGGAGAGGGGAAGGAGGATGGCTTTTATACCTTGTTGGTGGGAAAATTCGTCAGGTGATGAATTGTTTTAGCAGGTGTGGGGGTTAAAGGTGGTATTAAAATGACAACAATATGACGAATTTCGCCGATAACTGTAAACTATATACGGTTTGATCGTGAAAATGTTTATAGTTAAACAAAAAGAGTTAGAATTCTCTCTTGTACTTCATATTTCGTTTTTGTAGGGTCAAATTCCTTTGGTTGAGAGCATTTTTATTTTAAATTTATTAAACTTCTAAAGGATTAAATGCTTTTATTAACTTCGAATTTCACACAGTCTTTTATATATATAAAAAAACTATATTACATACAAATAAAAACCCAGCGAAGCGGGTCCTTGCAGCTAGTAACGAATATAAATGGGGTTTGCTTGCAAAACCCTTGCAGGCGAAGTCGCGAGAAACAGCTACTATAATAATAAAATTAGTAATATAATTCGTAAATTATGTATTTATTAAAATTGTTTATTTTTAACATTTGTAAATTACTCAGATGAATTACGGTTTAAAGGCATTTTCGAACTTATCAGCTGATTTTCGGAATGAATTTATTTCCAATAACTGGAATAATCATTTAATTTTGATATTCATTAAAAGCAAACTTGAAAATACATAAAAAATGGCAATAAAAATTTGCCGACAAGTGGAACGACGTTAAAGTTGAATTTTATTCAAAAATATATTTTGTAAGTAACTAAACAAAAAATTAATGTTTATAAAATCGTATAACAGTTTTAAAACATTTGCATTGCGTATTTGATAATAAGTTTGATAAATTTACTTTTTTTCCTTGTTTTTTACAAAAAGCTACTGTTTCAATTGGAAATTTAAATATTTCAACAAATCTTTACGTGGGGAAAAAATACTATTGGAACTTATCCGATACCGTATTTACTAATTGTAAATCTGAACACACAACAAAGCAATAACTACCGAATACCAATGACAATTCTGTGCGTTTTGGTTTTTAAGTTTGTTTGATGAGTATCAAGCAATTTTGTCTTTAATTATACAAAGCTAGTAAATATAGTAAATCTTCGGTGCATTATTTTGTGATACTGAAATCGAATTATTTTCAGTTTAGAATATAATTTATACATTTTTTACGAACTTGGAGATTTATTTATATTAATTTTTATTTAAACTACGAGTACTTTATTATGATCGTTTTAATAATATGATCTTACAACAAGCGGAGTATGCAATCCAACAAGGTGTTCTTAGAAAAATTATCGTTAATACAGATATTCGCATTTCTTAAGAAGTCGTAAACAGTAGAGCGTCGTTTATCCGAATCAATTGGGGACTGGGGTTGTTAGGATAACTTATTTTTCGAATAACCGATTATGTACGAATGATATATTAACCTATCCCGTGTTGAAATTTTTCTCCGTTGCGTGTCGCTTCGCGTTGAATTTTCGTCGATGTTAAGCCTAATGTAAACTTTTTAAAATAATAATCGTGGCTATTGTATCGTTAAACATTATTTTTTATTTTTTACAAACAAAATAACTATATTGAAAAATATAAAAACAAAAAAACTTATAGTTTAGAAGTTAATCTAGTATCAAAAACGTTCGATTCAGCATGACACACAGTCCTCAGAAAAACATCACAAAAAAGTGCCAGTACTGCCAGCTAAAACACACGCACCAACAAAATAATATTGGAGTAGCCCAAGATATAGCCGAAGATTGCTGCGCCACAGCACTAGCGAAAATTTAAATTTGCCGACTGGAATACTTTCTGATAACCGACGTTTCGAATAACCGACTTTCGGATAAACGACGCTCTACTGTATGTACTTTTTGTTAAATTGCATAAAAATAATTTATAACCATTACTGGTTGTTACTTTCTTTATTTGTCTCCTATAATAATTTCGATCTTTCGGTCCTCAGCAATACATTCACTGGTCTGATTATATCCTATGAACAAATAAATATCTAAAAACGAAGTGCAATGATTATAAACGATAATACAATAATTAAAAAACCTATAATTGTCGTTTTATAACACATTCTTTTTACGACACTCAATTTTCTTTTTAAATTTAGTTAATTTACATTTTTGTTGATGTTGTATCCAACGCAACCGATGTTGTCGTGGTGTTTGCTCTGTTAAATGCTTTTCACTGTAAACTGTTGAAAGGTTAATAGTATTTAATACCACGAATGTTGTATTTGTAAGACTTTTTTCTCATGCATCACGAAGACATCTTTATGTAATTTTTCATTTCTTTACATAATAACTATTATTTCATATTCATTTTTAGGGTCATCCTAGGATAATCATCAAGCGAGTATTTCTAAGATATTTTTCTACGTTTATCTCCGTTTCAGGTTGTACGGCAATAAATTTTGTTAAGTTCTGTTTAAGATTGTTACTTCAAAATAATTAGTGAAGAAAATGAGCATGATTTTTAAAGAAAATCAAATATTTTAAGTAAAATGGCATTTTGTGGAAATTGCGTCATTCGCGTAAATTGATTTGGCTGCATACTATAGAGTTTAAAATATTACAATAATAAACAAAAATAGAATTCGAAAGTACAGTTAAAACTGATGCTATTAGGGAAATGTCCAATTATTATCAAACTGTATGAATTATGTTTTATCGGAATTTTTATAGTTTTTCATGACTTTATGTACAAACTGTAATTTTTGTGCGTTATTTAATGTTTTAAATTTATTATGTTTTATGTTCTTATCAAATTTGTCTGAGAAAAATTTGAAATTCGTTTCATACATAACCTATTACATCAACTAAGATTCTATTGGCATGATTAGCTGTTAGCTGATTTACTATGCATACAAAATACTCAAAATCAACATCAACTTTGTTTAATGTTTAATTCATAATATTTGAAGTGTACCGATCAGGATCAGCCTTTTCAAGATGTCCACTTTTACAGAAATATAGTTTCGAAAGAGTAAATTTCATTATTAAATATACATCTCTTGTCACCTTGAAATGACGAAGTAATTGTTTACTCGCAGCGAATATATTTCGTGCTTGGTACTTCTAAGTAGACTCACTGTTCTGTACTGTCTCTTTTTCTTAAACAAAATCTCTTTACAATCATCGGTAAAATTCTATTTTTAAATAGACATTTATTTTTTTCGATATTTTAATAATTTTATTTTCAGTTTTTCAAAGCACATATTTTTCTGTTAAAACTAAGACCTCTGTCATTATTTTACCATTATTGTTATTACACCAATTTCACCAAACATATTTTGCTGAACATAAATTCTTTTATTTTCAGGCTTAAGATTATAAATCTACCAAAATGGAACGTATCGTTTTTCGAATATTATACGATTTTTCCATTCTTTTTTCTATTACATATTTTTATGCAGTTGGAAGCGTATTAGCATTCCAAACATTTAGGAAACAGTTTTTGATTTTACTTTTATAAATTTCCACCTTTTCCATCTCCAACGCAATGGATAAAGAGTGCACCGTTTCAATAACTTTAGTCGCTTCCCATTTTACAACCGCTTCATCGCTCTGCGCCATGATTGCTAATATTGTGTATTTTCTCAACGTCGTATCTATGTTCTCGCAGACGTACTGCCAGGTTTCTTCTGGTACACCCACATATTCTTTTTCGATTCCTAACTGTTGATTATCAAATTGTATTTCGTATATTCAAGCTTTCTTTATTATTACGCTGTCTTTATCGTTTCGTAGTAAGCTATAGATATCGGGTGTTTCTTATATACCATTTTAGACACCTCTCATTCACCACACTTCTTAAATATTATATTACTTAACATTTTAAAATAAATCCTATGTAATTTTTATAATTCACGTATTAATTTATTAATATAATTTCATGAAAATAATTAATATTAAATTGTTTGACTTATTTTTAGCTTTTCGACGTTATTCAACAATGAAAAATTACAACAGAACGATTCCAGTCGAACCTCTGTTTTTCGAAACAGTTTTCACTGCTGAGATTCTGAAAAATTTCTACCGCACTTACTAGCATCATTCCATTTACATATTCATCTTATATGTACTGGTCATCATGATCTTTCAGCATCACATGAATGATCGACTTCCATATAATTTGATTTATTCATTCACCATATGGAATTTTGGCTCTTTACAGTATTTGCAGCTCAATAGGGTTAATTCCAATTTTGTTCGAACAATATAAACACTTTGCATTTTACGAAATACTTTGTAACAAAAGTATTATAGAAAACAGTCCGCCGATTCTGTTTTGGGGAACACTGCTTATGTTTTCGAAGGTTTGGAGATTTCGAGATACAAATTTGTTAATACAGTAGACCCCTATAAAACGGGTTCATATAATACGGAATCGTATAACGGTGAAAAATTGCGATCGTATTTGTATAAACACGCTAATAAAAAAACTCATATGATACAGAAAAACGTCATCGCCGACTCGTGTCGCGACAGGATTGGTCGAATCTAGACCAATAGCGGATATTGCGAAAACCGTTTAGATTAAACGAGCAGCGGACCTACTAAAAACCATTTATTATTTAACGCCCATAAAAATTATATTTATATCAATGATGTCTTCAAAGTTCAGCAAATTTTTCGCATCAAATAATTTATTATGAAACACACGCACGCCGTTCGATGCGCCGCTCCGCGACGAAAACAAGCTTAACCCTGGGATATTGTAGTGGGGTCATTTTCGTCACCCCAACGTTTTAAAAGTTGCACTATTCATAGATTTCGCAAGAAATATTTGTGTCCTCTTTAGTAGCTTCATGATTTTATGTATAGAGCATGCTCAGAAATTACTACGTTGCTGCAAAACTTCCAGTAAGAGAAAAACAACAGTTCTCAGTGGGGTGTCCAAACCCCACACAGTATTAATTACGTTCTTTTTTTTAAATTTTACAAATATTTATTTAGTTTTTTTTATTTTTAAAATAACTATAATGTGTCCACATTTATTATTTATAATATAGATAAATTATTTTTATTGACATTGATAATTATAAGTTTATTTTAATTCAAAATGGCTGACTTTAATAAACACACTGAGAAAATACCAAACATAGCAAGCTGCTTGTCATTTGCATTAAGTGCCAAAGTACAATTGAGCTATGTTAGCTATTGAATCAGAGTGACAAAAATGCTTAAAAAACAATTTAGATTTTTACTATTGGTTTAATAATAAGATCCAATGTAATGAGTTTTGATAAATGTTGTTTTTTATTTTCATGAATTTATGTACTAATATAATATGTAATCATACCTGAATGTAATAATATGTATCATGACACATGCCTTTACCAAATAAATGAGTAAATCTTTATGAATTTTTACTTACATGGTTTATAGACCCGAAAAAATGTTGGGGTGGACAAACATCCCACTGCATTAATGCTGAAAAAAACTCAGTGCACTAATACAGGGTTAAGCAATGGCGTGGTCGAAAGATGCACACTGGGTAAGTAATCCTACAATTTTTTTATAGCATAGTTTATATGGATTATTCCCAAAAAATTATACGTGTTTTGGAAATGTTGATTCAAATTAGTCTGGAATCGATTAATTTTATGGAAGAAATCCTTTCAAACAGCCATAGTCCCGTAAACTGCACACGTGCTGGGCTGTGATTGGCTCATGGATTTAAGGACTCGTGAAACATGAATTTCATAAAACACGGAACGTAT
>NW_019386681.1:23697-29736 GCF_000671375.1 Centruroides sculpturatus | reverse complement strand
GATACAGTAAGTAATAAGACTATTTTTAGTTATGAAAAAGATTGTCTGCCACCAGAATTATTTTTTGGGTTACAATTTGAAAAAAATTGTAGATCTATAAATTCCCACTGTCGTCTGTCTGACTGTCTTTCTTTAACCTCAAGAATAGAGTTAGATAGATGAAAGACGAGACCAGATATATCTGGTCTCGTCTTTCAATTTCATTATTTCAATTTAAAAATTTTTCCCTGAAATGTGTTAGATAGATGACCGGCACGACTCTATTGTTAAAGGAAAAGTATGATGTACAGGGGCAAGCCACTACTAATTTGAGGTGAAGAGCATATATTTTTAACTAAATAAATTTTATTCATTGTGGTATTNCGTGGCATTTCATCGATGCCAACAAACTAAATTATTATTCTGAAATCATGTTGCATTGCATAAGAAACTACTGTTGAATCTGCAATTTCTTTATTTTTTCTACTAGCTAACAATACAAAATACATTTGGATATATAAAACGACAGCTTTGATGTTTATTTTAATCTAATTTAATCCAAAAACACAAAAAAACACCATCAAATTTGAACTCGCTAAAGTTATCTCAAATTTCACAGATTTATAAAAAGAAATTTTCTGAGATAGGTGGCTTTCGTTCAGTGGTATTATTTTAGTTTTTCGGAAGTATGTTTTCTATAACATTTCAAATGTAGTATAAAATGAATGTAAGTAAAATAAAAACAATCGCTTCATACAAAAATATTTCTCAAATTAATTTTATCATTTTATTTACATTTAATATAATTTTGGATATTATATATTTTTAACTAAATAAGTTTTATTCATTGTGGTATTTAACACAAAGTCAATTTTACAGATGAACTCGGTAAAACGCATACTAAACTACAGCAAATTAAAATCAGAAGCATCGTACGAAAGTACTGCTGATAAACAACCTCCTTCAGATTGGCCACAAAAAGGAGAAATTCATTTTGATAATGTTTCTTTACAATATTCTAATGATAAAAATACGGTTTTAAAGAACTTAATATTTCGTATTAACTCAGGAGAAAAGGTAAACTACCTGCGGAATCCAAAACTGGTTGCTAGTAATTTCTGTCTGAGAGAATTTGTATCATTCATAAATTGCAGATAGGAATTGTTGGAAGAACAGGAGCTGGAAAAAGTTCTATAATTGCTTCGTTATTTCGCATGAGAGAACCAACAGGAACGATAACCATCGATGGAGTTGACACTAAAGATATTGGTCTTCGGGATCTACGTAGTAAAATATCCATTATTCCTCAAGTATATAGTAACTGATTTAATAAAAATTCTTTATATTAATTAAACAATTCTAGTATTTACTTGCTGTAATAATATTCTTTATATGATTTATTGTGTTAAGTTGTCAGCATACAGTATTTTAAAAGGCAGGTAGAGAAACCAAAAACTGATTTTCCTAGATAAGTCGGGATCTCATCCTTTG
Source organism: Centruroides sculpturatus (assembly GCF_000671375.1). Lineage (NCBI taxonomy): Eukaryota > Metazoa > Arthropoda > Arachnida > Scorpiones > Buthidae > Centruroides > Centruroides sculpturatus. Next base: position 28,266 of record NW_019386681.1, on the reverse strand, counting down.
TGTCCTGGCCTTCCAATTGTGGGTTTGGACATGTTTGTACTTGAATGGATATATGAAAGTTGTAGGATAAAGGCAATGATTTTAAATTGATGGAAATTGAAACTTACGCAAAGTGTTTAAATAAAATAAATTTAAGAATATAATTACAATATTTTTATTCTGTGTAAATCGCGATTCTTTTAGAATAATAACTAAGAGAACAAATTTGATGTGAATGACCATTTTAATTGTAATGAATAGAAATTTAAAAAAACAAATTGTATTTTGCAATTTGTTTTTTTTTCATGAATAATGTGTATTTTACAGGATCCAATGTTATTTACTGGTCCTCTTCGAAGAAATATTGATCCTTTTAACGAATATTCAGAAGAAATGATGTGGAAAGCCATAGAAGAGGTTTCAAATAAATTGAATATTTTAATATACTCTTTCATTTTTCTTTTGAATTCGTTTTAATCGTAAAATTGAATAATTTTGTATTTATTTGTAAATATATGTCAACTTAAGGTTCAATTAAAAGACGTTATCAGTAAGTTGCCAGGGGGATTAGATACACATTTAACAGAAGGAGGACGAAATTTCAGCGTAGGAGAAAGACAGTTAATTTGTCTTGCCAGAACCATACTACGTCAGAATAAAATTCTTGTCATGGACGAAGCAACATCCAATGTAGATAAAAAGTAAGAATTCAAGAAATTAAAAAAAATTATTTAGTGTTAAGTGCATTATTAATTAAAGCATAATGTGATTTCTGTAGTGCATTCAATTGTTAAGCGTTGTTTGAAACTCTTAGAAATTGTGATAATTAGTTTCTGTTTCAGTTTGCAACTTATTGTAATTATTGCTAGTTTAATTAATACCAGATTATTTTATTTAAAACTGTTCCTATGTTAAGAGTTTGTAAGGGTTTAAATTACGTATCACTATTTTTCAATCATATCATAATGAAGTATTTTTTATTGATGAAAATGTAGATTGGCAATTAGATAGGTAGTATTTTCGACACTGATGACGATTATATTGATATGAAGGATATCTATATTTATCCGCTTGATTGAGTAGCTAAAATATTCACTAATCACATTCAGGTTAGGGGCTGTAGTTTGGAATGTGAGAAGTTGCCAATCGACATTTGTTGACAACACGGTCCACACATCTTAGGTCGAAAACAAGCATTAATTTGCTTGCATATCTGCTCGGTGACAGAGACGATAACAATTTCATAACATCACTAGTTCTGAGCTAAACAACTTCTGCGTTTATTTACCTAATAAGAAGTAAAACGGCAAAGCCATTTTTGGGATGAGACTTGTCTCGGAGTCTCACTGCGCCGTTTTCTAAAAATAAGCTCTAACCGATGAGGAAAATCCGACACCCGTACTCAAGGTCTGGCGGAGATTATGGCGGGCTTCGTTGCTGTCTTGGTTACAACAGGTTACATTGTCACGGGCTTATCCTTGGCTATAGTAAGCAGGCAAATGTTTGTATCCGAATTGTCCTGATTTTGGTTTCTTCGTTGAGTACCATGGCAAAAGATGAGGTGAAAAGAATATGCGCATAACGTGTATTACACGTTTGTCAAAATTCAATTTCGCAACGTTCGCATTTCGAAATTTCCAACAAGCAATGCATGGCCAAATCTCGTACTAGTGCCTGTTTGTAGAAACACTTCGTCATTTTGTATTTTCTTTTGATTCGGTTCTCGGTCCCCTGTCTAACTACAAGTTTGGTTTTTTTATGTGTGCATGATTTGTGCACTAAATACTCTGTGCCAAATTGCAACTCCTGACAAGTACTCCTTCATACCTCACGATGTCCAGCTGTTGACAACAGCGTGATTTTATGGACAAGTTGTAGTTTTGCCAACAAAACACAATAGAAACGAGGAAGGATTCAACACATGCATGTGAAGTTGTTTAGTAATATGGTAATGAGGCTAATAACGCCGAGTCCGCAGAATAGAAATTCAATTTTTTTGGATTTACATAAAACTACTATATCTGGAAAATTTAATATCTCATTTACAAAAAAGTAGGTAAAATTATTGGAGGATTTTACTATTCTATTGAAATAAAACATTGCTTCTTTTAAAAACGCTGATAAATAGTGAAAAGTAAAAATAAATTTGTGTTTTAAATAGTAAAAAAATTACGTAATCGCTAATTTTAATAACCGATTAGTTTATTAAAGGAAATTAGAACGTTTTTTATATTAGGTGTTTAATATACTAAATTTAGCTGTGGTATATACTTGTATATTAATAAGAAAATTACTCATTGAAACAATATATTGCTAGTTAAAATTAAACTCAGTTTGAAAAGTTTGTATATTATATAAAGTATAAAATTTTAAACAAGGTTATACTTAATTTATAGTGAACTCGGAAAACACTTGTAAAGAGAAATTAAATGCTCGGAAAGCAAACTTATAAATTAATTTAAAAATTTATATTAAAAATATGTGTTCATATCGATAGGAAATATAGGATATGTTTATCAATAATCATTTTCATAGACACGGAATGATTCCAGAGACAAAGGTATCAAAATTCAAATTTATAGTCGATTTCATTTGTTATATTGAACATATATGTAAATATGCAATCGGTTTAAATTATATCAGTGTTCTGCTGTGTGAAGATACTACGTAAATTGTCAAATGCATTTATTTAGTTTCAAGTTTCTTGTTGTCTCTGGTTGGTGTAGATAACTTGTCAAGAAATGTCTAGGATTCCGTGTTTATGTCTCTTTCGTAATGCTTGTATTTATCATCGGTTTCTATTTGCATGCTGCGTGCAAATGCTCTGAGATTTTTCTTATTTGTAGATCATTAGATTTGTGACATCCAAAATCGGTGTTTAAGCTATGCAGAGAACAAGGTATTCGATCATCGACTACGTAAAAAAGTGTGTAAAAGCAAGAAAAAAGAATTGTTTAGTTTATCATGTTCCAAACATCAAGCACAAAAACTTACATGTTATCTATTTATACAAATACTAGCAGGTGGGCCAGGCGTTGCTCGGGCAAAAGTAACGATAACTGAGATAAAGATTATTACGTTACAGTCAACCTTACCCGTTTTCATAGAATGCAAGAATTGGGTCCCCTTGTTTTCAGACTAATTAGAGAATTTTTAGATGGGTCTAAAAATATGTTCGATTTTCCGCAAAAACGAAAAAAAAACTGCATCTGCGTCTTGCACGTCGCTTTCTCTTAACAATTCCATTGTTACGTAACATTTCCATTGTTGACACTTCCATTGTTACTTAAAACTTTTATTGTTACTTAAACACTTCTATTGTTACTTAACACTTCCATTGTTACTTAGCACTTCCATTATTACTTAGCACTTCCATTGTTGATGGAAGTGTGAAGCCTTAATCCTGTCTCTCTCCCCCGTGGGGAGGAATTTCGAAAAATCCCTTCTTAGTGTGCGTTCTCGTGATGTACCCTAACTGTGTACCAAATTTCAACTTTCAACTCCTAACCGTTTGGGCTCGTATCCATAATGTATATAGAAGTTTTAATCCTGTCTCTCTCCTCCCCGGGAGGGAATTTCGGAAAATCCCTTCTTAGTGTGCGTTCTCCTAACGTAACCTAACTGTGTACCAAATTTCAACTTTCAACTCCTGTTTGGGCTCGTATCCGTAATGTATATAGATGACTTAATCCTGACTCTTTCCCCCCGGGAGGGAATTTCGGAAAATCTTTTCTTAGTGTGCGTTTTCGTGACGTACCCTATCTGTGTACCAAATTTCAACTTTCAACTCCTAACCGTTTGGGTTGTGCACTTATTATTATTATTATTATCAACCCGTCTCGATTATATATATAGATGTGGGTTATGTCATCGGTACTGAAGCTGCAGACAATACCTAATTTAACAATTGCTTTACATAAGATTTTCTTTCCTCATTATGAATGAATTGAGTTTTGTAATCTGAAAAATAGTTTATTGAAATTTAATTTGCATTTTATCACATAAATAAACGCTATAACACTAAGAAGGCTTTTCTACTTACATTCATTCAAGATTTGTTTAGACATAAATATAAAATAGCTGGATGATGAGGAACATAGCTTGACATATATGAGAAACTACACGTTAATTAAAAGTCTTTGGAGTATATTTTTTCTCTTAATTGTACATTAATATTTCAACAGTAGATAATGCCTCAATTAATCATTTCTGTTTTTGTGATAATATAATGTTCTTATTAGCAGAAAGACAACGAAAATGGTTTTACGAAATCAGTACAGTGAGAATTTCTTTCTGCTCTGGCTATATGGTGTGCGCCAATTTGATGAAAATGATATATTCTCCTAATGGGATCTTGAATAAGTGATTCAGTTTGTTATGCATCAACATATATTATAGTATTTTCTTAGGGTTTCTCATTTCCCGGTATTTTGCTTGTCCTGGGATCCCGGGATAAAAGTGAACTGTTTCCCGGGATCCCGGGAAATCCCGGGATAGAATTAATTATTTTTAAGGTATACAAAATATCTTGAAATCAAATGATATAATTATTTTCCATTTTTTAAAGTAATTTTAAAGTTCTGTAACCTC
>NW_019386681.1:0-23396 GCF_000671375.1 Centruroides sculpturatus | reverse complement strand
GATTTATACAAACTTTCATCCCCTATTTTATCCCCTTAGGGGTGGAATTTATCAAAATCCTTTCTTAGGGGATGCCTACGTCATAGTAGCTTTATGCATGCAAAGTCTCAGCCCGATCGGTTTAAAATTGACAAAGTTTCATACAAACTTTCATCCCCTATTTTATCCCCTTGGGGGTAGAATTGATCAAAATCCTTTCTTAGCGGATGCCTACGTCATAACATCTACCTGCATGCCAAATTTCAGCCCGATCCGTCCAGTGGTTTGGGCTGTGCGTTGATAGATCACTATGTCAGTCAGTCAGTCACCTTTGAGTTATATATATTTAGATTTCAACAGTAGATAATGCCTCAATTAATTTCTGTTTTTGTGATAATATAATGTTCTTATTAGCAGAAAGACAACGAAAACGGTTTTACGAAATCAGTACAGTGAGAATTTCTTTCTGCTCTGGCTATATAGCGTGCGACAATTTGATGAAAATGATATATTCTCCTAATGGGATCTTGAATAAGTGATTCAGTTTGTTATGCATCAACGTATATTATAGTATTTTTCAAATGGATATTAATTAATATCAGACTTTACAATATAATTTATTAATCTATTTCAGTTCCAGATTATTCTTCGTTCTAAAAGTACTTTACTCAACTTTTTTAATGTTTTCCAAGCATTGTCAGCTTGCTGTTAAAAAATTATTTTTTACATATAACCTACTACTTACATGTCCTTTATGTGGAATGGAACGAGTACCATTTCTTTAAGTGTAGTTCACTCGGGTGAATTTATATTTTGTCAAAAACACATCGTTTATCTGTATTCGGAAATTTAATATATTATTGTTGGCGGATTAAATGAAATATAAATTCTGTAGTTATAATCATGTATGATACTTTTTTGAGATAAAGTATCTTGCATGATTATACCTATAGGATTTATCTTTCATTAGGGTGAACCGCCGGGGAGGTCGTAGGTCTCCCGTTTCGGCGTCAGTCAAGTTGACAAGTCAGGCGAGTGGAGGGAGAGGTTTTTGGGGTCGACGATAAGGTGAAGGGCGTATACGAATAAAGAAGTCTACCATTTTAACAAGTAAAAATAAGAATTTATTGAAATAAACAACATCGACAAAAAGACTACACAATTCTCGTTCGAAACCGCCTAAGAGCTCGAGAGCGAGTTTACACACTTTTTCATATCTTTTTGTATGGTTCCTAGGCGAGTAAGTCCATGTAGGCACTTAATTGTTCAATAAAAGGTGGTTTTAAGCCAAATAAGCACAACTATAAAATGTTCGCGACTTTGGCGATGATCGGATAACGATGTTCGTAGATTGAAATGTCGGCGGGTTCAAAAAGTCAGCGCAATGTCGTCGGTCCGGCTTTCGTTAAGAGACTCCCCCGAGAGGGGGTAGGAACAGTCTTTTATAGCTTTTTTGTGAAAGATTTTCCATCACGTGATCGAATGGTCTATGAGCTAAAGGTTATAGGTGGTCCAGGGACCTAAACAAGTGACGAATTTTTGATGCTAACTATAAACTTTTGTGCAAGTCGAGCTGCAAGTTATGCGAGGACAATAAAATGTTGATGGTTATAGCAGGAAGGTTTACACATTCCCGGCTAAGATCGTCTTTTCTTCCAATTCGTTACATAAACATAAGGGAAAAAATAATTATATTTTTAGTTATTAAATTCCGTATCTCACATTCGTAAGGATTTATCTTTAAGGATTAGTAACGATTAGTAAGGATTAAGAATTAAAATTTATCTTTCATTAGTTGTAGTGTAAATAGTTGTCTTTCAAGACAAAGTCAATCTCATTTTATACTTTAGTCTTGGAATCTGTACTGACAATGGGTTTATCGCATTCACAAAAGAAAGTCATTACAACCTATGGCACAGATTCAGAGTTGGGTCGACTCTCTTAGGACAATTTCTCGTATTTTGCGTATTGTTCTATGAAAAATATGTGTTCTGTATGTATTGAGATAAAAAACATTACACTTAGTGTAAGATGCAGATGTGTCTGCTCTTATTGACTAGATTCACTTTTTCGTTAGGGTTCATAAATAACTAATAGGATTTTGTTACTGCTGTGAAATATTTACAATAGAGTACAATACTGGTAGGGTATAATCGTAAGTAGAGATCTAGATACAGCGTGAAACGTAACATTTATCATACAATACTTTGCTAGTGGTACCAGTGTTATCCATTTACAGATTCTGTGTGCAAGAATAACAACATTTTATATGCTCTTAACAGCAGCTGAGTGATTAAAGCCAATAAACACTGGTAGCTATTTGCACGCTATTGCGTCATGAACGAGTTCTCCACGTTCATTTTAGTCCATTCTCTAAAGTTTGAAACATCTATATCCAAATTAGTTTTTTATCGAGAGTTCTTCTTGAAGGCAATTGTTTTGGCCAAATTTTCATATAGGCCTAGTAATTTCCATCAATTCAATTCAATCAAATTTGTTTTAAATGCAGTAAGTCATTTTACAGAAAAAACCTATACTATATCAAATATACATTATAGATATAACATTTTGCATTTTTATCTCAAGTTCTACTTTGTTATTTTCAAGTAAATCTTTTCTTTCTATTATTTTCATACTGATATAAATATATTTTATATATTTTATATGAAGAACTGATTCCTGCATACAAAAAATAATTCGAGAAAAATTCAAATCTTGTACCGTGTTGACAATAGCCCACAGATTAAATACAATTATTGATTCGGATAGAGTCATGGTAAGTTTCTTCTGCTTATAATGTAAAACATAAATATATATCTTAATTACACCTTTCAAACTTTTAGGTTCTAGATAATGGAAAACTACAAGAATTTGAAACGCCATATGCATTACTTAAAAATGTGAATGGTACTTTTTATAATTTGGTAAAAAACACGGGAGTTACTTCGATGAATGAGTTATACAAAATTGCCAAAGAAAAATATTATGTTCAAAAATATATGGAAAGTACGAAACTATAAAACAGCAGATCGTCTTTGATACATATCAACCTAGTATTATCATTCTCTACTACTGTATTAAATTTGTACAGTAGAGTCTCGAAACCTTGGAACTCGATAACCCGGCAGTTCGGATAACTCGACCACACCCTGGCAGGGCAAAAAATTCCTTAGTTAATTAATTTTCATTATAGACAGCTTCATGCCTCATAAAGTATTTTTCTGAGGTATGTCTTATCAGGTAAATTACTGTACACAGTGTATTCATTAATTCTTATTTTCTTGTAGTAAAGGCTCTGTGCCTTAATAAAGGACGTACTTTTCCTTTCCTTAAGGGTATTTGGGCAGTTTGTTCTCTGTTGTGTTTTCAAGTTAAGAATACATACAACTACTATACAGTATTTTCTGAGGAAACACTCATTCTTATTTTTTAAACCCCATTCGCAATAACCCGGCATTTTCACAAACTCGGCCACCCTTCGGTCCACATTAGGCCGAGTTTTCGAGACTCTACTGTATTTGTTAATTAAACATTACTGATATTGAATCAGAAGTGTTTTAAGAGACCATTGTTAAAAATATTTAGAATGGTTTATTCCTGAAAATAAAAACTAAACCTAAAAGAATTTAACAATACGAAATAAAGTCAATAGAATATATCAAAATATCTTTTGTTCATAAATGTAATCAGTAAATTTATAATCGAGTATTTCTGTTCTCATAAATCAAGTAGTACATATGGATTATAGAAAAAATTTGTTTTCTGGTTATATACAGAGTATAATAAAAAATTTTTTGAATATTTTTGCATTTCTATTCTTTCTGTGACTAAAATTGAATCGTTTTTTAAATATCTAAAGCAGTTAATACATAGGTTTTTATGCATGCTTTTTGTTTGATGAAAAATAAATTATTCCTGTTTGAGATCAAGAAGAAATTTATGAATATTAGATACTCTAAACGGTGATTAATATTTGGTGAAGTACTCTATTTATATAACAGTTCTGGGTTTTTTATATAAATGCAATTTGTTGAATTAATGTAGTTTTTTTATTGAAAAAATTTGTGATATGAAATAAAAAATTAAGTCAAAGAAACTTTTTGAAAAGTATATCGCTATGATATACTTAAAACATTATGAAAACTTGAAGGTTATCTAACGTGAAACGATTGTAATTGATCTATGAATTTTGCCAATGTTACATAGGATATTTGTACTTTAAAATAGGTTATATACCCAACATTCAGACTTCATAAAGAATGGGATTATTTCAAGAAATCAATAAGTTTTTTGAATTATATTAATACCAAGCTAGATTCTTTTTGACCAGCACGACAAAACCTTTTCTCACTGAGAATTATTTATTAACTTTATGAAATGTTTCAAATGTTTTAAACCTGTTCTACAGGACATCTGGTTTTTAAAACAATGTAACACTGATAACTCTTTTTTTGTATAGAACATATTTAAAAAAATTCTTTGAAATATTAATTATTTTGAATTCAAAGAATAAGTAACAGTAATACAGTAATATATATATATAATTTAATATAACAAAATAATAAACTAGATAAAAACAGAAATAATGAAAAAAGTACATTCATTTTAGAAAAATCGCAAATTACTTTTATTATTAGTTGTTATAAAATTGCAAAATATACTTTTGTAGAGTATGTTTGTAGAGTGTAGTGATGAGTTATATTGTGAGATAAGCGGAGGGTACTACGTTGACAGAGCTTGGGTACCACTTAATCGGCACAAGATCTTAAGATCGACCTCCTTTGTCAACGGATGACTTCCCGATATATTTAATTTAGACCAGGAGTTCGTAAGATCCCCCGGAAGTTGTTTTTCCTGACTCCAGCCTAGATATAGAGTTAGGCAAGCTTATATGTCTAATTTTAGAGGAATATCGAGTTGGAAGGCGGTTAGTAATTGATTACAAATGATGTATTCTGAACCTATCTCGCAGAGAGAAAATTCAACTATCTAACTTAAATCTAAATCAACCTATACGGGTGAGATAGAGTTCGCATCAATCTAAACAGATTATAATAACAGATCTACCTACACAGTTCTGTGAGTATCATGTATTTGAACGCTGTCTTCTCGAATCAGGGAGAAGTTTAGGAATCGTAACACCTATGGATGCTCTAATACAATATGATCAACATCTATGTGGCTGTCCTTTTAACTATGAACGGCCTTCATCATATTTTATGTACTCCTTCTGACGAACTGCTTAAGTTCTGTATGGTAACCTCTTTCGATGGACTATCCTATATCGTATGGCGAATTCTGTCCTCTAAGATCTGGATTTCGTAGAATTGTCCTGAGTGACAGAAAAATGTCCCTTTTATACAAGTCGACGGTCTAACAGCCAGCCATGTCTCGTGTGCGGCCGTTTCTAATTCAACTTACTAGTCATCAGAGAAAGAAAATGAACTTTCTATCAAAATCGAAAGTTTTGACAACCGTTGTTCGAAAAATTTGTCAAAGTTACAAAATATTAATTCCTAATTGAAGTTAAATCGTTCTCTTTTTCCAATTTCTTTAAAAAAATGATCCGCCCCTAAATCCTGATTTTCAGAATAATAAAAGTTTTAAAATTTAATCTTATAACATAATCGAGATGGATTGATAATAATAATAATAATAATAACTGTTCTCATGGTCACCACTGATCACTGATCACTGGTTGAGGTGGGAGAACCCAGTAATTTTACTGATCGATAAAACAATGCAGGCTGGAGCCTGCTCCAGGTAGGGACACCCATGCCAGTAAGGTCTAAGGGTGCGACTATGGCAGGCGCGAATTTAGAGCGAGCGAGAGGTTGCCAGCGATTTAGTTTTCTCAAAGGAAAACCATGCACAAACGAAAAGCGAAAAATAACGCTGGCGAGGGCGAATTACTGGTTCTCGCACATATCTGACAGGTTTTGATATTTATGACGTCTCGCCTCTTCTCGCTATATATTCTCGCTATCTCAGAAAATTCGCTTGCTCGCGTCTAAATAGTCGCACCCTAAGGTCAGGAACAAAGCTAAGAGTGAACAGAACCACGTTTTTGAAGATAATTATCATGGTAGTAACCAGATCAGAGTGTGATACTGGCTCGGACGTCGTCCGAGTTAACAAGATCGTCGGTTACGCAGAGGCTCACATTCGATAAAGAGGTCACAGTGTCCCTTGATTACCGCTGGCGAAAGCAGCATCAGCTTAAGCATGGCTAAGCCATTGACAGAAGTGAGTTACAAATCTAGCTTTGGTGTTTCTGTAGCAATACATCCACAGACAACAAAAGCTGGAAAAAACGCCAACAGATGAAATGGAGAACAGAAATGAACGCGTTTATCATCCATACTTACTACACCATCACAAGACTTGAAAGAAATCTGACAACATACAGACAACAACTACACCATCGATTTACAAAACAATATCCCCACCTCACTGCTACTGAACAAAGGGTTGTTGATCAAAAAAGAACAATTATACACGACAACCTTATCACACAAACAACCCTCGAACTTATCAAGCAAAAGGTCGTAGATCAAATACATAGAACGAACAGAAACATTTAACATTAATGAAGATCCTTTACCTGTCAGGATAATCCAGCAACAAGCATTGATTATAGCATACACACAACAACTATTACTAGTGATCGTATAGACGCTGCGTCATCCACTATTGATAACATACACATATATTTAGTTAATATGCTGTCATATATATTTCAGAGAATAATCACTAAATATACAGGTACAGATCCAATACAAAGACCATGAATACCAAAAATCAACATGACAAAGGTATTAGGAAAAACACTAAATTATGTAAACACTCACTTACTATACTACATTCATTTCATTTCTACATTCTCACACACTCTCATACATCCATACATTAGTTTATGCTGGGGCATTTACAGTAGTGACACACCATGGACTGATAATACAATCAGAGACATATACATACAAAACACAATTCTATCACAAGCCTGTCTGACAGAAAAGAGTAGAAACACAAATAACAAGCATTCATAAACGAAGATAATACAAATGGAGTTTGGCCTAGACAATGCAAAACAATTCACAGAAAAAAAGAGTCTTGAAAAAAAATTTTGCACTTGGAAATGTAGATTTTTTAGTTCTTTTGCTGGAGTTTGGTGTTCATGTCATTAAATATTGATCTAGCGCAGATTCAAGACGTTTTTCCCTTGTTTATTACTTGCTCCATATTTATACTTACCCATTACCCTTTCCCAACTTTATTATTATTTCCAACCTTACATTTCAGTCACCTCCAATTATTATCACATGTCTCGGATGTATGTTCTCTATTATCATGCTTACAACACTTACTAAGCGTACACAACGTCATCCTAATCTGCTATAGAGAGATTAACCCTTCTACGTAAAGATGGGAGACGTTGTCTGATAGACGTATTAAAAGTTCACTATAAACAAATGCAGACATTGCGAGAGATTTTCTACTAAAAACAAGAAACATTGCAGTTACATAAAGCATTAATTTCTATAGATTCAATGATATCTTCATCATTTTAATATAGATATTTAATATTATAGATGAAAAACAAATTTTTTAAACTTAATGCATGGTGTTTGCCATAAAAGATATCCATGCCTAAAACAAGTAGGTAATAAAGCAGCATAAATAAAATTACTACAAAATGATAGACAAATGTAAACTTTTGAAGTAAGTAATAATATAACACCGCCATTGTGCAATAAAAATTTCATAAAATGGAATTGTATTAATTGTAATAAATAAATATTTTTAGAAACTGTACTAAAAAATGTTAATGAATTTTGTTAAACTTTTGTAAAATCAACATTGTCACTTATATATTATAATAAAAAAAGATATTCTAATACAGATTTTTTTATTATAGAATGAAGTTTCATATCAGTTGACTTGGAAAAGTTGTCAATAGACAAAATAGTATTCAAACTATAAAAAATTATGTTAAGTGGGATGTAATAAGTTTGTTTGTTTTAATAAGTCATAGCAATGCAACACTTGGCTGATAGATGGCCGAATGGCCGAGCGGTCAAGGTGTCAGTCTACTGCTTTGTGGGACCCGTGAATGAATCCGGACAGGTCACGGAATCCCCAGGAATTTTTCGGTGGTGGTCCGTTTGGGTATGTTGGGCCTTATCCCAACCACCTGGTCATCTCATTGTGGGCCTGGCCGAACCCATAGTGGACCTGCTATTAGAAGCCCTTTTAGTGCCAACAGGGTGGAAAGAGTAAAAAAAGTACTAATAACATTGAAGTTTTTCAAAATAAGTGTGGTTAAATTTTCTTCATACTAACACTGTACAGATCTTTTACCTTTATTAGAAATATTGCTGTGTGAGATTGACATTATTGACTTGTATTATTACAAAGTTATTTTTAACCGTACTTGATGCTCCAGTTTTCAAAATGTGCATTTATTGAGCTGACTATTTACAATAAAGAAATTGCAAAAAAAAGAAATAGCAAAATTGCTCAGTCTTGCACAACAAAAGAGAAAAGTTTATTCTTGCTCCATTGTGAGCCAAATGACTAAAAAATTAATTTTATTGCACTCCTCAAATCTGCAACAAACATTCTCCCAACTACTATTGCCAGTAATAAATACCATAATTTTATATTTTAATAATTTGAAAATTTATAAATTTACCAAATAAATGTTTGGGTTGCAATTACTAAATGCTATCGCTACGTAATGAACATAAATTTTAATTGATGCAAAATTGAAAGTATTGTATTAAATTTCCTATCATACAAGTATAACTGATCGCCAGACAGCAGGTCGATAGTATCAAAACAAAAAAATCTCAATGTTATAAAGACTGCAATAAATTATTTAAAATGAATTGGATTGGTTTTGTCATTGAAAAAAAAAAAAAAAAAACATAAAATGTGTAGCACTGTGGTAAAGGTTGAATATTTCACATTGTTATTTTATTGTATCGCAATTGTTTCACATAACAATCGCGAGTGTACAGTACTCTCACGCTGCAAGAGAATTTACTGCAGGTGGTAGCAACGTATTATTTTTCGTAGAATTCCTCTGTAAAACAATGATATATTTGAAATCCAGTGCAGAAATCGCTTCACAACATATCAGTTGAGGAAAATTACAAAGCCTACAGTACAACTGTTATATATTTTTGAAAAATTCAATTAAAAAAACGCTGTGTTTACTGGATACATACGTATCTGGATGCGAGTTAATAAAAGAAAATTTTTTAATTTATACATTTTAGTTGCCTTACATTTTTACGTTCATAAAATTAAAAATATACAAGAACTATCTATCATAATACTTTATGAATTGATTAAAAAATACCAACGGAATAAATTAAACTCTTGCCAGGTCAGATTTTAGTTCTTTAGAAGTTATTCGCTTTAAAATAACACGATTATAAGCGAAAAAGCGCGTGCCACCACTGCGGCTGATTTTAGTAACAGAAACTGACTGAAAATTAAAAAATTGAAATCCGAGTTAACGTGTACCACATTGCCGATTTGACCATGTGTATTAAACTGTCTTAAATAAAAATAATGAAACGCTTTTAGCAAAAACTAAATAGCGCATCGTAAATTTGAAGAATAATTAGTCAGGTAGTATTGTTTTTGGATTTTTCAAACAATTCATATTTCTACAAAAACTAATTAAAAATCCATCAGTGTCTAAATGACTGTGGGGACATGACGATGGGTTAAGAACAATCTCCGGATTCGTTTCATAAAGAACAGTTGTTGACCAGCGTTAAATTACAGGAATTACTTTACAATCTTTTTACTAAAATACAGGATCATTGTTAATTTTTTCTGACTTCTTGGCTGTAAAAATACGTAGTAGGTTTTCTTTTACAATAATTACTAAATAGTGGAGACGTGAATTTGTATCACTATCATTCTACATGTAGACAGGTAAGAGTTCTCGTTACTGTGTAATACAAAAATAAAATGAATGGTTTATGCGCTTTGTTATTCGTTTCTGAAGTACAATAATTGACAGTGCCACGTTGTCCCAAAACGTTCCTATGTCAGACACTGCCATGTTTAAATACAAGATTTTTGACTTTTTTTAACATAAGTTTTCGTTCGATTGATTAGCTTTTATTGTTTGTATTGTACAAAATAACTGATATTGGAAAATGTATAACAAAAAAAACAATACCCAGAATTAATCGCTAAAGACAAACATTGCCCGTACACACAAAAACACACACTAACATTCATACGTAAAGTACAACTCCCGATTCCTTTTGTTTTCTTTTTGCATTTGTGAGAACATAAGTCGTTATTACTTCCGTTAGTAACGCGTTTTTCTTGACAGATCGTCACGGTCCGCTCACGTTGTCTAACGATAGCTTTTTCGAGCTTGTGTAGATCAATATTAAAAAAAATCGTGATCTCGTCAGGACTGACACCAGATAGGGAGGACTAGTACGAGTGAGGAGTGTCACAATACGCGCTCTGCTCAAGAATAATCGACAAAGCCATTAGAATCAATAAGAAAAGTTAACAAACACATATAATAGGATACAAAATATTAAAAGACCATTAAATCCCTGGACTAATGTATTCTATTCGCGAGAGCTCACAATAGTAAAATTATACTACGTCAACTTTTGTCGTATTCGTAGTCTTCTCTGTGAAGTAGGGATGCGGGAGGTGGAAAATGAATGCGGGAACTTATTCCTATTATGAGCGCACAAATTTAAAATACTTATGGAAAGGAGACTTTCTATGGCATCTCTGAGTTGTAGAGAACTGCCTTCAATTATGGCAAAATAAATTGTCGATGAACTGCCTTCCTGTGGAATGTTATGATTCGGTTGAACTGCCTTCGTCTATGTGGCAATGTCGGATTTCTATAGACTGCCTCGACTCGCTGGAAAGTTTCGTTTTATAATGGGACCTCTGCCCAATAGCTTCTGAGGAACACACGGGATATGTAGGGAGTGCAGAGAAGGTAAATAGACATATGGTCATCCGAATTATAGATAAGGACGTGTGAGAAATGAAATTGATTTCCTTTTTTCCCTAAGTGATAAATGTCACTTCCTCCATTGTGAATAATAGTTTAGATAATTAATATATTTCTTACAATAATGTAGCCTCGAATCTCACATATTTTTCGATGTTTCAAGGTTTTCTGACTCGCAACATGCAAAATAATGCAATGTGTAATTTTGAATTTTTGTTAAACTTGCCATTTTTTATATATATAATAGAGCAGATAACATAAAAATCATAGTGGAACAACAAAATTTCGTTTTCCATATTTGTTAATATGTGTGAATTCGTATCCTGTGTCTTACGTTTGTAGAGTTAACGCATATAAAATGTGTTATCAACCTACAACGAATTATTGAATGCAGAAATACAAAATAATTATGAACACTACAAAACAAAATTATTTACAAATAAGTCTATGTAATGAAATCTCATTAAATAAAATATTTTTTTACGGTTATACTTACATTATTATGTTATCTCCTCTTATATATAGTTTCTGATTGTATTTTTTGTTTGCAGAATATAGAACAATAATAAAATAACGTTCGCGCTGGTGCTCCGATCAAGCACTTTTAAAGCAAATTTAAAAATTTTTTATACCGATTTTTTCATGTATAATTTTAGAAAAAAAAATCAAATTTTTTCTACTTTATGAGAAAGTTAATAGTCCTATTAAATCGTCATTACGGTTCACCAGTGAAAAGGGATGTCAAATTTGTCAACATAATTGACAAATTAATGATTATAATTATAAATGTTATTTATAATTAGATAGTTTTTTATTTAATAATCATACCAAAACTCTGAATTGTTTATCAGGTTGAAACTTTGGTAAATAATAGAACTGCAATTTAGCCAGATGGTAGACCTATAATTTCCCATATTTGGTGTAAAGTTATTGTAGATATTACTTGTTATCAGCTTTTACAATTTTCTAATAAAATTCATTTTTACTCTCAAAATAAACATTTTCCATTTTATAATCGTACCAAAACTCTGAATTGTTTATCAGGTTGAAACTTTGGTAAATAATAGAACTGCAATTTAGCCAGATGGTAGACCTATAATTTCCCATATTTGGTGTAAAGTTATTGTAGATATTACTTGTTATCAGCTTTTACAATTTTCTAATAAAATCCATCTCTACTCTCAAAATAAACATTCTCCATTTTATAATATAAGTTATTTTTTACAATATTTTGTACAGATGGTATCACACGAATGTTCATTAGCGTAAATTTATCTTGTGTTTGTTCAGGAATAAATATACAATGAATTGCTAGATTTTTTTGGTAAAGAAAATAAAATTTGATTTTCTTCCCTACAATTATTTGTGCTAAAAAGTTTACTGTAATATAATTTACAGTAAATTTTTTTTGAAATGATATAATTCATTGTAATAACCAAATAAAGGTTATTTAACGTATTTCATAGTACAGCTTGTCAGATGTAAAACAGGTACCAAACATTACAATCGTACTGTCTTAAATAACGTTTAAATTTTCATAATATGTTATCAATGTCACTAAGATTTATAAAGTTTTCTACAATAATTTTATTTCACATTATCTATAAAAATTACAATAATTTACATTATCGCTTTTTCATACAAGACCTTGTAATACTTCATAAACTATGTGTAATTCATCCCAAAACACACCGTAACGTCCAGTCCCGAGGTAACTCGGGCATGTTTCATAGCGTTACAAAACATGCGGTCCTTTCTGCCTCCCCAATTTTGTTTTTTAATTTTTGGAATGTTTCTTAAGTCTCCAATTTTTTCAAAAAATTTTTCCGCGCAAAAAAATTTTATCGCGATTTTAATTAGCCTTTGATAAGGCTCGATTAAGGCTTAATTGTTTTTTAATGGAATTTTTTATCAAAATTATTTAATCGTTCTAAAGTTGTAGTGCACGGATTTGACTTCGGTAAAGTTATTTCAAGCTACTTTCTGATGTCAAAAACGACCGCCAATAGTTTTTAATTTTTTTTTAATTAATATATTTTAGTATATATAAGTATAATTAAGTCGGGAATCGCAATAAAAATTTTAATTTTTTAAAAACATATAAAATTATAGGGCCAACTAGTATTCACCCTACTATAAACCTATCGCCTTCCGAGACTTCTATGAGAATGTCCTGAGAAATCTGACTCCAGCTGTTCTCAAGGTCATCCAGCTGTGTAAACAATGACTGATCAGTGTCAGATTTCACAGAAATAAGAGAGAAAGGAAAATAAAATATGAAGATTTTTCTTCAAAATTAAACGCATTTCTNCGATTTTTTCATGTATAATTTTAGAAAAAAAAATCAAATTTTTTCTACTTTATGAGAAAGTTAATAGTCCTATTAAATCGTCATTACGGTTCACCAGTGAAAAGGGATGTCAAATTTGTCAACATAATTGACAAATTAATGATTATAATTATAAATGTTATTTATAATTAGATAGTTTTTTATTTAATAATCATACCAAAACTCTGAATTGTTTATCAGGTTGAAACTTTGGTAAATAATAGAACTGCAATTTAGCCAGATGGTAGACCTATAATTTCCCATATTTGGTGTAAAGTTATTGTAGATATTACTTGTTATCAGCTTTTACAATTTTCTAATAAAATCCATCTCTACTCTCAAAATAAACATTCTCCATTTTATAATATAAGTTATTTTTTACAATATTTTGTACAGATGGTATCACACGAATGTTCATTAGCGTAAATTTATCTTGTGTTTGTTCAGGAATAAATATACAATGAATTGCTAGATTTTTTTGGTAAAGAAAATAAAATTTGATTTTCTTCCCTACAATTATTTGTGCTAAAAAGTTTACTGTAATATAATTTACAGTAAATTTTTTTTGAAATGATATAATTCATTGTAATAACCAAATAAAGGTTATTTAACGTATTTCATAGTACAGCTTGTCAGATGTAAAACAGGTACCAAACATTACAATCGTACTGTCTTAAATAACGTTTAAATTTTCATAATATGTTATCAATGTCACTAAGATTTATAAAGTTTTCTACAATAATTTTATTTCACATTATCTATAAAAATTACAATAATTTACATTATCGCTTTTTCATACAAGACCTTGTAATACTTCATAAACTATGTGTAATTCATCCCAAAACACACCGTAACGTCCAGTCCCGAGGTAACTCGGGCATGTTTCATAGCGTTACAAAACATGCGGTCCTTTCTGCCTCCCCAATTTTGTTTTTTAATTTTTGGAATGTTTCTTAAGTCCTCAAATTTTTTCAAAATTTTTTGCCCGCGCGAAAAAATTTTATCGCGATTTTAATAAGCCTTTGATAAGGCTCGATTAAGGCTTAATGTTTTTTTAATGGGAGTTTTTTATCAAAATTAATTTATCATTCTAAAGTTGTNAGTACACGCGGTTATTATTTCGATAATTTTTTGTTTATAACATATTTTATATGAGTTATTCCAAAAACATTATACGTGTTTAGGAAATATTCGAGTGAAATTAGTCTAGAATCTATTAATTTTATAGAATAAAACCTTTCAAACAATCGTACGCCTAAACTGCACAAGTGTCGCCTTTCTTATCAGAGTGATTAATATACTGTATTTAAAATTTATTTTGTATTACAAGTACAATCTATATATTAACAGGACTTATTATACTGGAATTATGGATGCAGATATTTAGTTTTACAGTTCAAAAATAATGTTCTTTATTTAGTTCACCTGAACACATACACTTTAAACATGTGTTTCGGACTTGCTCGTCCCTCTTCAGCAGGCCTTCCAACGACACTTTTTCAAAACGTTGCTATAAACTATTTCTAAAACTAACTCTATTTAAAATTTATTTTGTATTACAAGTACAATCTATATATTAACAAGACTTATTATACTGGAATTATGGATGCAGATATTTAGTTTTACAGTTCAAAAATAATATTCTTTATTTAGTACACCAGGTGTACTTGTAATACAAAATAAATTTTAAATAGAGTTATAAAAAAAAGGACAAAAAGGCATATTAATAATTTCTAGAACTATTTTTTTCTTGTTTATACAGTCAACCCCTATAACGCGGGTTTATATAATGCGGATTCGTATATCACGTAAAAATTGCGAACGTATTCGTATAAAGACGCTAAAAGAGACTCGTAAAATGCGGTAAAACGTCATCGCCGTCTCGTGTCACGACAGGATTGGTGGAATCTGGACCAATAATAGACGAGCAGCCGAACTACTTATACGCTACGGAGAGTTTAGGTGGGTAAGTTGAGTTTACTATCGTCTGTACAGTATATAAATTAGGTACTGTAAGTCTAATACAGTACTGTAATTTTATACATTTCTTGTGAAAAGAACATTTCTTATTCAACGGCCATTAAAATTATTTCTATTAGTGATGTCTGCAAAGTTCAACGAATTTTTTGCAGAAAAATAACTTATCAGAAAACGCGCCCGCAGTTTGGTGCGCCGCTCCGCGACGAAAACAAGCTAAAGCAATGGCAATGTCGAACGGTGTACACTCGGTAAGTAATCCTACAATTTTTTATTTATAGCATAGTTTATACGGATTATTCCCAAAAATTATACATGATATGAAAATGTTCAGTCAAATTAGTCTAGAATTAATTAATTTTATGGAAGAAAACCTTTCAAACAATCGTAGTCTGTAAACTGTACACGTGCCGGGCTGTAATTGACTCATGTATTTAAGGATTTCTACAACTTGAAATTCTTACAAAGTGGAAGGTATCTACTGCGTTATAGGAGGGTCGACTGTATTTCTTTAAAATTTACTTATTTTCTAAAAATAAACTATTCTAAAGGTTTTTAACAATATCGTCAGTAAAAATTACTGATTACATTAACGTTTAACACCTATAAATTTAACAGTAGGAATCACAAATACTACTTAAGTTTTAATAGTTTTTACTAAAGATTTTAACAATGTTGTATCCTGGATAACATGCGGAAACTGCACTTAAAACAGATGATTCCGAATAGTGGTTAATATAAAAACAACACGAAATCTACGAATAGGAATCACAAATACTACTTAAGTTTTAATAGTTTTTACTAAAGATTTTAACAATGTTGTATCCTGGATGACGTGTACATACTGAATTTAAAAAAGATAATTCCGAATAGTGGTTAATATAAAAACAACACGAAATCTACGAAAGGTTAATATATATCGAGAGAAATCTATTATTTTATAATCTCGTTCTTTTGATACATTCTTGAATATAAAATTTATTTTCAGCAATTTTAAATAGCTCATCCATTGAAGTAACTCCCGTGTTTTTTACCAAGTTATAAAAAGTACCATTTACATTCTGCAGTAATTTATAAGGACTGTCAAATTCTTCAAGTTTTCCATTAACTAAAACCTATAAGATTCAAATGCGTAAATAAAAACAAATTATTATATATTATAAACAAAAGAAACTTACCAGTATTCTGTCTGAATCGATAATTGTATGTAATCTATGGGCTATTGTCAACACGTTACACGATTTGAATTTCTCTCGAATTATTTTTTGTATGCAGGAATCAGTTCTTGACATAAAATGAATTAAGAAAAGTACGTTATGAATCTACATATCTGTATCATCATAACACAAAAAATACGTATAAGAAAGTTAGTACGAAATATCACTATGTAAAATTTGTGATACAACTGCTATTAAATCTTACCCATTATGTATACTTGATAGTACAGTTTCCGTAATATACAAGTTTTGCTAAGTGGAAAATGTGTTACATTGAATTAAGTTCTCAGAAATCAATACGAAACAAGTTTATGAAAAAAATTTACCAATAATAATTTTTGATAAAAATCTGGTTGTTAAACTGATGGCAGATACCGTACAAAACAAAGAGAAATTACGTGGATAGCTGTTTGGTAAATTAAGAGCCTGCATTATCTACCAGTGTGTATTGATTTTAGTCACTTGTCTACAGGCAAGAGCATATGAAACATTACAGTTCCAGTTCCCATATCTAGAAAAGTTGCTAGATCTGTAAATTGGAACTACAACGTTCTTGTTTATACTCTACTTCGGTAGATCACATGGCTGTAGGAAGCAATCAGATGAAAAACTAATGTAACTACTTTCGCCTTTCTTGTCATATACTTAAATTTGGTGTAAATATTGTATATGATTAATTCATTCATTGCGCACGTTGGAAACTTTTGTTTCTGAAAACGAAATAAACATTTTTATCAACATAACTATAGATCAAACATTTTTTAGTTTAGCAATGGTAAAAGGTGACTCTACATTGATAGTGGAAAACGTAGACTTAGAACTATAACCGTTCTTTGATAACTTACCGAAACTATATTTTATTTTTATCTTGGGGAATTAACTGTATTTAGTATAACCAAAAACAACAGTCGATTATACTTTGTCATATCGGATATATAATTTATCATTTTCAATTGCTGCAATACAAAAAAAAATCTGGATTATAACAAAATAAAATCTTCCAAGACACATTCCAACTTCCTGAGAAACATCATTTATTAACTTTCAATAATTGACTTTTTATAAATCTCCTTCTAGCCTTAAAAGCACGATTAAAAAAAAGAATCCGTGGGTCGATATAATTCCAAAACAAACAGATATAACATCATCTACTTCAAAAAATGATTTAAACAAGTTAGGCAAAATGACTAACAAGGTTAACAAGGAAATCTTGTTATCCTTGCTACTAATCTTGTTAACCTTGTGCACAACACTTACGTAGTTAGAAACACCAAACTTTTATCAACATGAACTGCACGCCGAGATTAAGAAAAATTCATTTCAAATGGCACTATGAAACTTCATGCCATATAACAAATGCCGCATTTCTCTTATCAAAAAGCCACTCTGGTCATTAGTATCTATGTTTTTTTTCTGCCTGATAGATTTTTGGCACAGCACTTGTAATACAAATCATTTCCGGTCGAACATTACCAAATATATTATCATATAGACTCAATGAAATTGACTTGAGTGTAAGTCTGACTTGGGCTTCAATGACTGTTTATTTTTTGTAAATGGATAAAATTATTACCAGGTCAGATTTCTATGCAAATGTCTACAGTCGAATTCACTTTGTCATGAAGCGGATAACTTTTCACATTACAGTAAACTGTGAGAGCCTGGAGGCATGAAACAATAGTTTTGTTACAGTAATATTTGGGAGAGAAAAATCGCTGCGGTAACATTCTTGTGATATAGTTAAGCTAGTGACTAAAAGAAAACGCACCTCTCGTTGTTTATATCATTTTCCTGTTGAGTAATCATTCCTCACGCGTAGAGCAGGCAGCTGCAAGTAGGAAGCAGCATTAGATTTACATTTCGTGAGAGAATTACACCCCAGAATTGGAAGGACTTTACGAGATAAAAGAACCAAAGACCGAAAGTTCGAGACAGACACTCACCTTTCTGTTTCTGACAGACTTGTCTCTGGTATGTAAAGTTTCATTTTGTTTTGTTTAGTGGCGGCGCTGTTGTCGCCGCAGATCGCCATGTTTGATTGTTCTAGCCGGTAAGCTTGAAATATTAAATTACTTATTTATTAATTGTGTTATGTTCGTTTCTTCATCCATAACGTTAGCTCTTGTCATATCGAAACCTTATAGGTATCTCCTCTAAGAATACGCTTTAGAGAATTCCGCAGCCACTACACCAATGCTGTCTCAACACTACAAGAAGACAAGTATTTGTCTACACGAGGTATTATGCATTTATTGTAAACTCTGTCTCTTCGTCTTGCAAATGAGGAATTTATCTCTCGCAATGAATTTAAATTGTTATCGCCGTAGACATCGTTTAATCTCCTTTGTGTTTAACCTCTATNAGAAAAGAAAACAAATATCTCAATTTTAGAAAAAATTAAGCCAAGCTTCTCCTTAGAGTCAAGAATCTTAAAACAAAAATTGACCTACTTTGGACATGTGATGCGTAAAGAAGTTTCCCTAGAGAAGTCTATTATGCTGGGAAAAGTGGAAGGTAGGAGGAAGAGGGGAAGGCAACGGATAAGATGGATGGAAGAAATCGAGAAAGTCACAGAAATGAATCTGGAGGAGCTACGAGAGACAACAAGGGACAGATCAAGATGGAGAAGACTTGTCCATGAAGTCACCAGGAGTCGAAGACGACTCGATGGAACTTAACAACAAAAAATACGTGGGAGAGAAAAATCGCTCAGGTAACATTCTTGTGATATAATTAACATAGTGACAAAAAAAGTATCTCCTGTTGTTTATATCATTTTCCTGTTGAGTAATCATTCCTTGTGCGTAGAGCACGCAGCTGCAAGTAGGAAGCAGCATTAGATTTACATCTCGTGAGAGAATTACACCCCAGAATTGGAAGGACTTTTCGAGATAAAAGAACCATAGACCGAAAGTTCAAGACAGACACTCACCTTTCTGTTTCTGACAGACTTGTCTCTGGTATGTAAGGTCTCATTTTGTTTTGTTTAGTGGCGGCGCTGTTGTCGCCGCAGATCGCCATGTTTGATTGTTTGTATCGCTGCTTGTTCTAGCCGGTAAGCTTGAAATATTAAATTACTTATTTATTAATTGTGTTATGTTCGTTTCTTCATCCATAACGTTAGCTCTCGTCATATCGAAACGTTATTGGTATCTCCTCTGAGAATACGCTTTAGAGAATTCCCCAGCCACTACATCAATGCTGTCTCAACACTACAAGAAGACAAGTATTTGTCTACACGAGGTATTATGCATTTATTGTAAACTCTCTTTCTTCGTCTTGCAAATGAGGAATTTATCTCTCGCAATGAATTTAAATGGTTATCGCCGTAGACATCGTTTAATCTCCTTTGTGTTTAACATCTATGTATTTATTAAACTGTTATTAATTGTTATCTGGATCTCGAGTTATATTTTCTTGGATTTCTGGTCGCCTATCGACAAACCTACCGACTCTCACTGCTGAAACTCTAGATAGATTTTCCCACTCGAAATACTGAACATTCCTACTTGACATGAATTGAATTATAATTATACTTGCTAGTTAGGACGAGAATTCTTACTATCCTAACTGGCGTGAAAAGAAAATAAATGTAAGGTTTTTCGATCTTACTTTGAACTACGAATAAACGTCATCCAGTTACAAATTGAGCTGGCCTAACTGTCCCTACTTTGCGCAAAAGCGAGAAAAGGATGGTCACAAAATTAATTATACGTCTAAAGTTTATCTTTCGTTTAATGAATGGACAATAGTGTTTTTAAAATTTTGTTTAGACATTAACGATAAGTGTTCCTATAAACCTACTGACCGCAGAAAAATTACACAGTAACATTAGTGTGATATCAGTAAAGAACATTATCACAAAGTGTTACATATAACATTCAACATATCATTTTTATATGTACCAAATGTAAAGACTACACACCGCTAACAGATACCATATGTACAATACCAAATTGTCAAGGCGAAGAAGAAACATTTGACAGAATTTGAGCACAGTCATTCTACAAAGCAAGATTATCTGGTAACGAAATAACTAAACTTAAAAGTCTTTTACAGTCTGATGTTATGTCTATTTGAAAATTCCTACAAACTGAGGTAAGACAAAATAGACAGATAAGTTTACTTCCTTGTCTTTGCAGGAAACTCTTATTGCATAGAGGGAAAGAAAATTAAAGAACAATGTAACATTAGCAGAAAAATTGTTACAGAAGTGATTCATTTTTACCATTGAGAAACATCTTTTTGCTAAGATTTATGTTAGTTATGATACGAATGTACTACTTCGACTCTAAAATTAAATATAAGCAAAAAAGATTATAAAAATTTTTCAAAGTACAGTATATTGTTTGAAAAATGAAAAGCCTATTTCCTCATCAACCAGCTATTACTTCTGTATATCTGTACAAATCTACAATAGATATAATCAAGATAAAATGCTGTGTGTTTCTTTAAATAGTGTTAAATAAACAATCTTTATTTGTGTTCAAGAAGTTTTAAGGTGTTTTTTTGACAGACCAGATTGTATGGCATGATTTTAACTTTACTGACACAGTAAACAGTATTGGAGAAACATTCTGGAAAGGATTGAAAAGACATTTTGCATAGTTTCTCGAAAGCGTAAAAGATCCTCATTAGAAAGACTGAACTACGACTCAAAAAACAGGTCCAAGACATCGCGGATTAGTGCAAAAATTAAGCCCAAGATATGGGATATGAGAAGATGGAAATACAGCAACCCGAAGAGAATCACCAGCAGACAAATTCTCAGGAAAATTGTCTTTCCTTTCTTCACAGAGATGCCACAGTGCAGATAATATCAAAACTTAAGGAAAAGGGGGAAAAACGGGACAAGTCAGGAATATCAGAAGATCATGACAAAGACAGGCACGGGGATCAGTCTTTTAGTGAAGGTGGCTGGACCTTTAGAGAGAAGGTAAACTTTACATGGAAAGAATCACTACATTAACTTGAAAAGTTGATGCTGCAGGTTGAACTCGCGAGAATCGAGATAGAGCAAGAAAAACTGTGTAAAGAGGTTTGGAACTCTGTGAACAATATCGTCAAGGAAAATTTTGACGATTATACATATATGGTAAGATGAGCACACTCTAAAATTCCAGAAAAAGAAGAGGAAGCACCTTCTTAGTTCTGAGCAGATGAGTTGGTTTTGGAGACCTACAAGGTTCCAGAAGGGCAGATCGTGCTAAGCATTGTTTCAGAGAAATGTAAGACAGCATTAACGAGGTTAAAGATAGATTAGGTTACACACTGTCCTTTTTTAAAACAGTTTATTCTCGAAGAGTTAAAACTTTCTCCTTCTTAATACCTGAAGAGATTTAAATCGGCAGAACGATACAGAGAAAAAACATGGCCCTAGTTTGCATTTCAATTAGATGCCTGTACAGATACTATATAGATGGTAGAGAGATTAAAATCCATCTTAGTCCCAGACACAAAAAAAATACATGATCTTACAAGAAAAAAAATTGGGCAGGCCCAAACAGATAGCTAAGTACTGTACATAGAGGAATTTGACAAAATGACTAATAGTGATCAGTTGAACAAGAGTTTGAATATAGAAACTAATGGGATCTTCAGATCTATCTATCCTCAAATAGAGGCAACGAGAAGATCCACTCTAACGGTCAAAAATACGAGTAAGTGTGCTCAGAGCTAGCTTCTATTCCTGTGGAAAGGTAAGACATTAGAAAAGAAACAGTCCTAACTAGCAGGCAATTAAATGGGATAAGCAGGCACGATTCGTTTTAATCGAAAGACAATGGAAGCAGGGGAATAATTAGTCGCAAGGGTATGGATATACAACTGATCGTCACCAAAGAAATGCGGATAAACAATTAAGTTAGTGTGAAATTTGCGATTTTTACGCCGATGTCGAAAAAATCTTTGTAAACAATTCCGATGAAAAAAAAAACACTCTTGGTGAGAAGTATACCGGAGGTCACCGATTGTTTTCACATTATGGTGGGAAAGTTGACAGTTAGTTAATCGGAATGCACCGTAAGTGTCAATAGAAGTCGATCACTTGACTCATTTCCCACGAATAACGTATAAAAGCTCGAGTCCCCGAGAGCTTCGGGCGATCCCTCGGAAGTTGTAATTGGTAGATGTGCCATATTTGTCTCCATACTCCGGACCGAAAGGACATACGACCAACCACAGCTATTTGAACTTCTATCGCCATTAACGAACATATTCAACTAACGCATATTAGACATATCCACATAGAGGTATTTGTACTTTTTAGAGCTTTGTGAACTCTCTCTCAGACTAGCAGGTAAAGCTATTAGAGCGTCCCTTTTGTACAGTGAACTTATGTAATCGCATTTAACCTATGTATCCTAGCTTAGTTATATAAATAAATGCTTGTGTAGTTTTTAAACCTGTCTCCTGTCTCTGATGGACACCTGCCGACTTACCGACGCTCTCCCCACTCAAATTTTTGCCCTCCTAGCCATCTGACAAGCCGAGAACGGGTTTTACCAACCTGTTGCAGAGTAAGTGGTCATTTGGGATGGGCCCAGTGGCCCACTGCTAATCTCACATTAGCATGTCGACTTTCTGTCATAGTCGATTCAGAAGCAGAGATAACAGTTCTCAATGAATCTGAACTCCCTAATTGGGAGGAAAGACAAAAAGTAGAACACAATTAGTCGGGGCCTTCAGACAATGAGTAGATGCAACCTTGATAACTATCTCAATACTTCTGAGGGAGGAAGGCAACGAGGAGTTATGGAAAACCCAGATCATGACATGCACTATCACTAACAAGTTAGAGCAGGAGGGCAGACGTGTTGCTATTGGTAAGAGATTATAAGGCCCTATTAAAACGTAATAGGAAAACATGGGCAAGAGA
>NW_019386680.1:12921-32760 GCF_000671375.1 Centruroides sculpturatus | reverse complement strand
TTATAAAATAGATCATCATGGAGACACAACAGGCCAAGCAGACACTGGCAGACATTGAAGCTCGTCATGAAGATATCATAAAATTGGAAAGTAGTATTCGTGAACTGCACGACATGTTTATGGATATGGCAATGTTAGTGGAGAGTCAGGTAAATTATTATTAAGTTATACGTGGAAATGTTTTATGTAAAATTAATGCAAACATAAACCATTGCCCAGCATTCAAGTAATGAAAGATCTAAACACCAGATTATTAATGGGCTACAACTGTGCTATTAATTAACAGCATTGTTATAGTGCATAAGTAAAAATTTTTAATTTTTCCAATAAAATCATAATAAAATAAATTATTTATTGGATTATAAAGACTTCTGTTCATGAATTTAAATTTTTTGTTTCAATGGTTGATTTTACTATGTGAAATTATAAAACAATCAGAAATCTATACTGTTGGAATATTTTCAGTTTCGCTTATGTTGTCTATAAAATTATAAACTAACCTCTAAGTTCTTTTATTGAATTTTTCAAAAATTATCTTCAGACTATCTTCTTTAATGATTTGATATTACAAAATATTTTTATAAATTAATGTGTTAGATAATTGATAAATAAGATAGTAATTAGATAAATAACACATTTACTACTTTGAGAGATCCAAGCTCAACTCTCTAAGCTTAGTGTTTATCGTGAATGAATTGGGTCAGTTTAGAGCAGTATTCTTAACCTTTCTAAGGCCACAGAATGCCATTCTGATATTTGTCATTACACAGACCATTAGTATCAATATATTCAAAAACCAACAAGCAGTACCATCTTTGCTGTTCTTATAAAGTGAAGAAACAATAAACTAATAAACTTTATTGTATTGAATGAAATAGAAAAGTGCAATTGTCTATGAATAAAGGAATGTGGTGGTGTACATTTTAAAATTTTTATTGCAAATTTATTCCAATCTTTTTTCAAGGAACACTCAAGGCAAGTTTGTGGAACACTGAGAACCACTGGTTAGAGTTTCATTCCTCATTTATCCACAATTTAATTGATTAACATATGACAATATATTAAAAATGTATTCTTATAGTTACTAGGGAGTTAAAGTACAAGTAAGGTAAAAAGTAATCTGTACTTTTAAATTCAATGCTAAATAGATTCTCTATCTTTAAATAATATAGAATTTTATTTAAAAGAAGATATACAAATCATTATTGGAAAATAATTGAAATTATTTTAAATATCTTAATGCACACAATCAAGCTGATAATACAGGTACACAATCTCTTATTGAAATTCTGAAAACGGGAAACTTTTTCAAGGAGGCATTCACAAAAGAAAACTCACATTTGATGTGAAATAAATCTCAATGTTTTAGTCAATCCATTTCTAACAAGCAATTATTACATTGTCACAATGTCAGACTGCAATTTTTATTCATCTTTTAATTTAAAAAATCATATAAACTTCCAGTCTGAACCAGAAATTATGTATGATAAACAGGGTCTTTGGCTCCTAAGCTTTCCATATTTGGTCTGCGTTTTAGTGATATTTTGCCCCTGTACATCATACTTCTCTTGTTAACAATCAAATCATGCTAGTTATCTAACTCCATTCTTGAAAAATCTTGAACTGAAATCACGTGACTTCTTGTTCAGACCAGAAGTTTGTATACAATTAATTAGTGTGTCCAGCCCTTGAGCTTTTTATACTCTTATAAGAGTAATGAAGGGCAGATAGATGACTGCAGAAATGCTCTGCAGTTTGAAAATAGTTCTCTACTGCTTACTGATATATTGTTTATAGTTTTTTGTGATTTTATAACTTTGAGGAATGAAGATGCGAAAGACCTGCAGATTCCCTTATGGAAGACATATAGCACAACAGATACTTAGCTTAATTTGAACCTGTTTATCTTTGAAATTTAAATGGATTTTTTATTTACAAAATAAAGTGTGCTAGTAATTTTGTGGTTTATCTTTATCTAACTTAAAATAACAGTGCAATGAATAATATTTCCTATCTAGTATTGATTAGCTATGAAATACTTTCATTAAGCTCCATTGTGACAACCATTGTGAAATCTGAAAAATTCCAAACTCAAAAACATATCTGATGTCAAGAATGTCAGATAAAAATATACTATAGATATATGATCTCAAGTGTTTGTTTTCCCCCCTCTCTCTCTGTAGGTCAGATTGTAATCACTTTCAATACTATTTCATGTGTACTGTACATGTTTCAGATTTTAAGTTATTTTGGGAACTACTTTAACTACTTTGTAGGAAAGGTTTATGGCATTGCATTCATTCAAAATTAAAATAATTTGTTTTGATTGATTTTGCTTTTAATGTATCCTTATATGTAGAATTCATTTCATATATATGAAATGCATTCTACATACATATTTTCTGTAATAATCTTAATTAATGTTTCATTTAAATATAGGGAGAAATGATTGATAGGATTGAATACCATTGTGAACATGCTAGAGATTATATTGAAACTGCCAAGCAAGATACAAAGAAAGCATTAGCATACCAGAGCAAGGCTCGAAGAGTAAGTATAAATTTGATGATAAATATTATATTATGGTGTGTGTGGATTACAGACTACTCAGTTAATACCATTGCTCAGTGCTGTCTGGACCACAATAAAGGCATACCTACAGGACACCTCTTTTTGTGGTTGTGTGCTCTTTGTGTATTCATATCTGTGTCTAAGAATTCCTAATTATGTTGCAAATGTTAAGTATGGCTACTTTCTCTAATGTGATGTATGTGCTGTTGTGAAGTCCTAATATTTCTAGAGTTTTGTCTAGTATATGTAGCTTGATGTGCAAGAAAAGACTTTGGGCATAAGTACCATTCTCTACAGACTTTATTTCAGGTGAGTTCAGAGTATTTGCTAACTTTTTTAGTATGTTGCATTGTTGTGGGTATTTTGAACAGTTATGTCTACAACATATATGATTTTGTTTGTCAACGAATGTGATGGATTCTTTTGTTTGTGATTATGGCTCAATATAGTATAATTTGTGTGTATTATTTTCTATGACCATTTGAGGTGTATCTATAAAGTATGGTTGCTGTGTGTTTGCAAGCTTTTGATGTATTACACTTGGTATTTTGTTATGGTAATGTTAGTAGTCAGTTACGTGTATAATATGTCATTTACTATAAGTATCATCTGTGAGTGTTAGCTTTTAAAATGTGCTTTCTATAGTTTTTTTGACCTAATCTTGTATGGCAATCATGAACCTTTCTGTCTCTCCAAAAAGTCGAGTCAGCCAATGGTTTGACACAATTCTGCCAACATGATCCTGGTTGAAATTGCTAATACCTACCATGGAGCTCTTTCTGAGCCCAAGACTGTCTAGTGGTGTCTGTGCATTTTTGTATGCTGCATTAGATCCAGGTTAGTGTTGTGCAGGTGTTTAATGGTGTATTTTTTGGTCTGCAAGAGCTACAGCTTTGTGTAATTGTGATGTTTCTTATTTTCTACAGAGAACTCTTGTAGTGTCTGTATTTGCTTGTAGTGCATATTTAAAATATTTTGTCCTCCCTCTTTATAAGGAAGAGTTAGCCTTTCTACAGAGAACTTAAGAGTGGTGTTTGTTCTGTTAATGCTGTTTTTGTTATTTGGAATTGTTCTCGTTCTGTTTGTGTTCAGTGTATAACTCCAAATGAATGTTAGTGCTAAGGTGATGTGTTGAAATCAGAAACGCATTTAAAGCAATCAACCGTGTTTTTAAGCATTGAGTTCAATCTGTTGTATTCTTCTGTTAGTCTGTTTTATTTGTGTGTATTCTGTGAATTTGGCCTGCTAGAATTGTAAGTATTTATAAACATTTTCTTCATTTAATGATGTCTTCATTTCTGTAGGAAATCATTATCTTATGGATTATTTTTTTAAGTGAAGTGTTTTGCATTTATCTAGGCCAAACTGCATTTTTATATTAGTTGAATAAGTGTGTATAATTTCTAATAGGTGATTTAATGTGCTTGTGTAAATGCATAATTTTATGTTGCCCATCTACAGTACATGAGATGATACAATACATTGTGAGACATGAGATTACATCAAACACAATAGTATCTTCATATTTAGTGTTGTTTAATCTATTAGACAATGGGTTCAAAGTCAGACAAAGCCAGAGTGGATATAATAAATCCCCTGGAAAATGCCTCATCATGTATATATCAAAACAAACCAAATATATATATATCATAAAATTTGAAGTGTGGTGTTTTTCAGTGCTGCAACATGTTTTCTAAAAATATATAATGTACACAATAATCATGAATGTGAGATGGTGGGTTTGGTATGTAGTAATCTGTAGAAAAGTCTCATTGTTTATGAATAATTTCTTTTTTACAGCATACATTTTTATATTTTTTCAGTCTTTGTGACTTGGATGTTTTTGTTTGAGTGCCATTGTATTCCTGTCTGTGTGTATTGTGTGTGTTTTTAATTTTCCTGAATATTGTCATAACCTCTTCGTGAAATTTGGTATTACATTGATTTTACTATATTATTCAGCCTGCCTAATTGGTATTTAATATTATTTGTGTTTCTTATCATCTGTGCCACTCAGGCTTATGATTTGCCTGTGTTATGTTTATGATTGTACTGTACTTTAAAAAGGTATGTAACTACAGTGACTGCATCAGAATAAATTAATGTGTCTGAAAGTGTTGATTCTGCTTGTGGAAGTATTGTGATAATATAAGGTTTTTCCTAGTTGTTTGGGTATTTGTAGTGTGTGTGAGGTCTAATCCTTTATTTTTATTATCATTATTATTATAAAATAAAATATTAATTAATAACCAAACACCATAAAATATTAAATTTATTTTTATTTTATTGTTATACAAAGTTTTATTTTGTTATAAATGTTTATTTTTCTTCTTCTACAGCAGAAAATCGTTATTATTGTCCAGATACATAATGAAAATATAAAATTACCTCATTTTCAATAATATGAAGCTTTCTTTTTTTTGGAGATTATTTCATATGTTAAAGACAAAATCAAGGATGCATTCACATAATATTCTTGGCAGGTAGATTTAATTAATTTACCTACAATTGCCAATTTAATTTATATGTTAATTTTAATATTTTGTTATAATTTAACTCTCTTATTTTATTCTTTTCAGTTTGTGTTTAAATATTTTTTTTATTTTTAACAATTATAAAATTGCTTACAGCAGAAACAAAATAATTGCAATTTGTTAGCAATAAGTTTGTTAAATATTTTAAAAAAGTAATGAAAATAAAACTTACTGGTGTTTGAAACTGTTCTGATAAGACAGGATTTGTCATGTAATTAGAAATTGGACATTGAAGCTTAATTGTTTGAATCTATATTTTATAAGAGACAAACAAGTGATAAAAAACCAAAATTACAGTTAATATAGCAGTAATGTTTAAAGTAATACATTACATTTGAAAAATTACAACACAATAATAGTATGTATATTGCTTTTATAGGTTTCTGATACTATAATTTTCAGCGCATAATCTGCATTTTAAAGTCTGTTTTAATTAATTAAAGCAGATATAAACTGTGTTCTAATAACTTTTGTAGATTATATACAGAAAATTAATTTTATTTAATTTGATGATGATTATTGTGCCTTTCCAATGATTTGTATTGTTTATTCTTCTTTAATATTTTTCACAGATTTAAGCATTTGATTATTTCAGTCTGTTATCACTTCTCCTACTATCTCTATTGTTTTTTGTACTTTTTGATAGAACTGCACAACTTCTGATGTTAAAGTTAGTTAAACATTGTTTCCACTTCTAAAAACAAACATTAGTGATTGTTGTTAGACATTTATTATTATTTTTTATAATTGAAATATTGTGTTCTCTCTTTTAGCTACTATCTACAAAGAATACTTAATGATTTATAAAAAGCAAAAAATGCACTAGATAAGAATACGGTTCAGAAATAAATTAATATATAACTTCTTTCAGATTTAACACACTCTCTTTTACAAAATTTAATGTTTAAAAAGTATGGATACAACCACTTAGAATGAATGGAGATGCCAACAAAGATAAAAAAATATTCCAATTTAAATGTTTTTAAATGGTATTAGAAACTATGTATGTATGTATGTATGTATGTCTCTTTAATCCGAAATTAAGTTCCGTAGACTATCATTACAGCTTTCAGGTTAGACACTTCTTTTATTGTTTCCACATATGAATTTTGGACTTATATAAATGTTAAGTCCCACTTCAGTGCAATACTACAAATTATAAAAAAAAACCACAATTAGTAACATGACAAAATTCCTTGTGTGTAGATCATATTTACTGACATAAAACTATCATACTTAAAAATTGTCACACTTACATGATACATATGGTTCTGTCTTCTAAAACCACGGTGTATAATGGGTAACATTGGAAAGATTCTTTAATACATCCATTAAAAACACCACAAATACATTTTCCAAACATCTATATGCAAAACCTTATATATTAATAATTTTATAATTTTTTACTCCATAACATCACATATTCCAATAAAATAACAATATAATAGAAAAATATAAAAGTGAGTATGTAATGTGCTCATAAAATCTTATATAAGTACAACTTTTAAAGAATGTGTATTTTCTACAATATAACATTGCAGTAACTGTAATTATAATCGTTTTACAGGTTAATTATATGCAATATAGTAATATTAAAAACATTTTTAAGAGGATACCTAGATAATTTCACAATATATTTCCAATTATTTTCTGACACAACACTGTATGATAAATACATTATAATAGGTGATGGAAAAAAGTGATTGTATTGTATCACTGTTGATCTGTTCGCATACCATTTGATATAGTGATTAAATTATCATCTTTAAATTTTATAATCTCAATATGTTCCTTAAATTTACATTTATACATATTTTTTTCTGAAAGAAATAACAAAAATAATTCAATCTATTTGACAATTACTATTTTTTATATGGTTGAACCACGGAGAATTATTGTATTTTAATCTAATTGCTGTTTCGTGTTCTTTAATTCTTGATTCTAACGTTCTACTAGTTTAACCTATATAATTTTTTGGTTTTGGCAATTACAATTAATTTTATATACAACTCCTGATTTTTTTAATTTATTAACATTCATTTTATATTTATTATTATTATTGTAAATATTACGTGAAATTTTATTGGTCAAAGATAGGGCCAAAACAATATTTTCTTTTTTTAAAATCTTACTACAATTATTATAATCATCATTGATATAAGGAAAAGCTTTATAATTTTTATCTTTTTTATTTTTGATATTAAATCTGTTTTTATAATACTGGTTGTGCCACATTTTTAATTTGTAACTGGGGTAATTATTCAAAATGAACTTATTCTCTAATTCTTTTAATTCAATTTTACGATTTATATTAGTAGTTCTTATATATATATATATTTTGTTTTTAGACACATTATGTAGATGTTCTTTTATTATAATTTCAGGGATGCAGGATTGATAATTGATGGTTTTATTGATGCTATGTGGTTTTTTCAACATTTTAAAAGTGTCTAACCTGAAAGCTGTAATGATAGTCTATTGAACTTAATTTCGGATTAGAGAGACATACATACGTAGATCGTAATAACAGCTACCAAAAGTGATATTTAGAAGGTATTAAAAACATTTAAAACATCCAAAAAACATTTTCTAAGGTTTAAAATTTAAAACATTCCTATTCAATTGCTACAACAACTGTAAATATAACATTTATTTAATTTTAGAGATACAAGAATACTATTATAGGAATTATTACAGTTCTCTCAAATTTATACCTTTTTTCACAGTAATGAAAATAATACAATGACTCCTAAGTCTAAAGAAAATGTTACTTCTATTGTTTCAAGCATTTATCTCAAGAAAGGCATTATCGTATAATGTCATTAGTAAGAATGGCCAAAGATCTTTCAATTAATTCATGATGGTAGCTTTGTTATTACAATAGCTTACTTAACAAATCATCATCGTATCAAATTCATATTATTAGAAACTTTTTTAAAATGTTTAATGTTCTAATCCATCAGATGTTACACAAGTTGTTATTTTATAGGATTTTTATCACTTGTTTGTAACTTTGAATTTACACTATATTATATGTTCCAATATTCTAATTATATGAAGTCTTAGAAATTCTAGATTATTGAAATTAAACTTTAATGAACAAATTTTAATTGACACTGAATTAAGTAAATTAATAATATTTATATATAAAATGATTTTTTAAATATTTTAACTAGTTTTATTATTATTGAAGCTGTTATTTGACATTCAGGAATCTTTCTTACTTAAGAATGAAATTATTATTAGTTTAATGGATTACCTACCTTTCAATATGTAAACTTTATTTTTACATTAATGTTTAAATTTTTAGAATTAATTTTCATAAGAATCTTGATAAGATTAAACAAAATTTAATGAAAAAGTTATAATGAATCTTTAAAGTGTTTGTTTTGAATTTGATGAAATTTTGCATTATGTGAAAAATAATATTTATATAAATTTTACATTATTGGGTTTTATTTATATACTGTATCAAATATTATTGTAATTTACAATATATGTCATATATTACTGACTTAATATTTAATTGTACAGAATGTCCCAGCTAAAAGTCAGCATTTTAATTCCCAATATCTCCTGAACAACTCACTTATGCCAAAGTGCCATTTGGTTTCATCATTTGCTTAGAAAAGATGTAGGTGACATCTTTTACAAGAACCTTTTAAGAATTAGTATTGAATAACATTCTTCAATGGTTTTCTTAATATAAAGGAAAAATGAAGTATTCAGATGCAACATTACAAGCCTTGAAAATTTCAGAGTTCATATAATATAAATTTTGCAGATAATCACATGCAGAAATTTCTGGTGACAAAGAAAATTTGTGTTTTTCCATATTTATTTCAGATCTTGCCAAATGAAGTATAAGTGTACGAATTAAGTAATAATAAATAGAGCTTCAGTTCATGAAAAAAAAATTGATCTTGTTTAGCTTGATTTGTTCAGGAGAAATTAAAATTGACTTTTAGCACACTGTATATAAAAATAGATCTAAACTTATTTTCTGTCAAAAATTAAAATCAACATTAGTTTTCTTCAGAAATGAAATTAATTAGTTTTATGTATTCATACAATTAGTGGAACCAGAAAATACTGACCACTTAAGCATCACTTAATTGTGTCAAAATATTCTCTCTGTTAAGCTATTAGATGAGGTGCAATAATTTTTCTTCTTCTATATGCATAAGACAGTAGCTATTAAAATTATATCTTTTTATTATTACAAAATAAGAATGTGTTTTTTATTCTAATAAATTTTTTTTTCTTTTGTTGTAATTGTGATTGCCTTAATACTTTCAGCGAGATATTATTTAGTCTGGAGGTTCAATGCTTTTATGCAAAAGCTGTCCTCCTGTAGTTTGATCTCTTCTCTTTATTGTAAAAACTATGATGCAAGTTTTTAAGCTGAAAATCATACCATGCTGCTACATTTTAATCATAAGACAATGAGAAATGTTACTAGTTATCTGACCAAGGGGGGGAAAAAAATCACCAAAATGAGACAAGACATCAGTACAGCCAAATTTTTCTAATTCAAAGATCATAGGGAAGTGAAACTTGTATGAAAAAAGCACAATTTAGGGCAGGGGTGGCCAACAGTTTTTGCCCCCGGACCGAACAAGAGGCTACCCTAGGAAGATTTTGAGGTGGTACGAGATCTCAATGTGGTGTCACCCCATAGAGACTAAATCGTACATAGAGATTACAGATACATTTTTCACATTATCATGCTTTTTATCAACATTGTACACTGTACTTATGACGAGATTTGTAATGGAGGGTTAACTCTAAATGCACAGTGAGTTGTTGATCATTTTTTTTTTGTCATCAAAATTTTTCATCAAGCTATTTGGACTTCAGTAGCTAATATTGAAAGATTGATCGCAGGCCACATAAATTCATTAGACGGGCCGGGCCCGGCCCACAGGCCATATGTTGGCCATGCCTGATTTAGGGAAAGACTCAAATAAGAGCTTTGGGAAAGGGAGTATAGAAGAGGATGAAGCAAAACCTAGATTTCATTATTGATATACACTCACTGGCCAATGAATTAGAAACAGCAGTTTAGTATTTTATTGGATCACCTTTAACTCAAACAACATCATTTACTCAATTCGGTACGGATTTTACAAGCTGATGAAGCGCTTCTAAGTCCAATGTACACCAGGCATTCACAGGACTTTCCTTTAGTTTGTTTAGATTTGACAGAAGTGGACTTTGCTGGCCAATCTGTTGTTGTAACATGTCCCATATGTTCTCATTGGGGTTAAGATCTGGGATCTGTGGTGACCAGGGTGGGTGGCAAAAGTCGTCTTATGCTCACTGAACCACTCCTGAACAAATCTTGCACAATGGACAGCAGCATTGTCATCAAAGAAAGAGCCACCTCATGCAGGATGAACTTGATTGGCAACAATGTTCGGGTACTCGTTGGAAGTCACCCAATCTTCCAGGAATATCAGCGGACCAGTTCCATCTCAACAGAACCTGTCCCATACCATAACACACCCACCAGAACTTTGAGTCGTGTTAATGAGGCAAGCAGGATCCGTTGCTTCATGGGGCTCTCCCCAGACCCTCTGGCTACCATCGGTACAGAATAAGGTGTACCATGATTCATCTGACTACATTACTTTTTCAAGTCCTCAGATGACCAATCATGACACTCTTGGCACCACTGTAGACAAACTTTCCAGTTCTTTGCAGAAATCAGTGATTTTTGTATAGGCCTGCGACTTCATACTGATTCTTTTCAGTTCCCTGCACATGGTTCAGGTAGATATGGGTCAGGGACAG
Organism: Centruroides sculpturatus; assembly: GCF_000671375.1. NCBI lineage: Eukaryota > Metazoa > Arthropoda > Arachnida > Scorpiones > Buthidae > Centruroides > Centruroides sculpturatus. The sequence continues at coordinate 21,859 of NW_019386680.1, read as the reverse complement.
GATTCATTAAATTCTTCTGTCAATTGCTGCACAGAGGAAGTCCTTTTTTTTCCACACTAGCCTTTTCACACGACATTAGTTGCATTCCTGATTAACTGTTTTGAAGCCACGGTTACTTCTTTTAGACATCGACTGCAGGTTTTTTTCCACCAATTGAACACTTGGGATGTCTCGCTGTGGGCGCCAGTTCGTGTGAAATTACTCATTACAAACAGGGCCACATACAATAAAAGATTATCATTTATTCTATATATGAATTATGGCGCGACTGTACAGGTTAAAACACGAGGTGTTACTACACACGTCTGGAGAGGTCAAAATCCAACAAGAATGTGTGTGATGTCATAGGTCAGGTCAGGGGTTCCCCCTTGTGGCGACTTTGGGGTTTATCGCCAAAGCTGTCGCCACACTCGCCTTTGGAAAAACCAGTCGGCTCTACAGTTCTTGATATCGTGGCTCCAGCGAGACGGGTACCCACAATCAGCCGTTTTTGAAACTTTGTCAAGTCCTTCGCTTTTCCCATTGTCATAAACTTAATGACCATACTGACTAACAGAATTCTTAAATAGAAGCTTACAAACATATGGTAACTCAAATGACTCCAGTGCTTTGCACATAAGCTGCAAAATTACATTTACAGTAGAGCATCGGTTAACCGGCCATTCTAGTCGGCAAATTTCAAATGTCCGCTAGTGATGTGGCATTACAATATTTGGCTATGTCTTGGCTACTTTAATATTATTTGTGTTAAATATTTGCATGTTTTAGCTGGCATCAACGGCTCGACCATCGAAGGGAGGCCAGTATTTAAACGAGACTTAATTTTCTAATTACAAGTGGTTGTTTGTTTCGTGAGCAATAAAATAATTTAAAAATAATTTTTATCGATACAATAGCGACGATTATTATTTTTTTAAAAATTTGTTAGGCTAAACATCGATGAAAATTCAACGCGAAGTTGGTTAATATCGATATACTAATAAACTAAATACATGGGATATACTAATATCCTAATATACTATATTAATAATGCATTTTTTTTCATTCTTTTCGGTTATCCGATTTTTCAGTTATCCGACCAACCTGAGTCCCCAATTGAGTCGGATAATCGATGCTCTACTGTACTTAACAGAGCTTTGGTCATGTACCACTGGACCTGAAGGAACAATGTCATTGTCTCAGGTCCCTTTACCGAAGTTTGTCGCTCACGTTTTTGTAACCTGCAAGGTTATGGAGGTTCTCTCCCCCTTGATAGGGGATGTACAGTACATACGCATTAGTTTGTGTGCAGACCCTTTGGCAAGGTAGCCGTTAAGGGTCATTTTACCCAGTTTGGGGCTGTTTTTTGTACAAACGGTTGTTTTCTTTTGTTCCCTCCCATGGAGGATTTGTCTATAACCCCATTCAGGTTGTACATTCGTGCGTGATTGTTTGTTGAGCTCCAAGGCAAGTCAGCCGTAATGGGGCTCCTACTGCCTCAAAACAGGGGCAGTTATACTGTATTCCACTGTATTTTGGCTATTTGTACTTTTGTGTTTAATAAATGGCACTCGGCAGGTGCTCTGAGATGTCATATTTCACTCTTTCCTATCTACCCTTTTTCTTCTCTTCACTCTTCTCACTTCTTCTACAACTCTTCATCTTTCCTTTTCCAAGGCTATACCTATTGGTGGTGGCCTTCTAATCCTTTAGTAAATGTACTTAATATGCATAGGGGTTTCTAATTCATTGGCCAGTGAGAATACAACTGGTTAATTCTAAAGCTGGAACTATCTTCTAAATATTAAAACTTGCACCTTCCTCTCATTTTCCAGCATTCACTGATTAAAAAACAAAGGAATAACTTCATTTACACTTGTTTTGAGACACAAAATTGTTTCAGGTACATTGAACAATTTTAGCATGCATTGTTGTAATTCAGAGAATTCATGCACTGTTGCACAAAGCGGGGCAGTTAAGGCACTGATCCTTCATTGCTCAGATGGTAAACTCTTGGTGCTTGTAAGCAGGAAGATTTAGGAAAAAGCACTGAAATCTTTGTTTGAAATGTCTATTTTGTGTAAAGGAATATGTTCATTTTTCTTGAAAACTCAATTAAATAATATTGACATTAATAAGTGGTCAGAGTGACAAATTATTGAGGTTTCTTTTTTAGTTTTACTTTTTAACTGTGCTAGAATTATAAAAAAAAAAATTTCTATGAGTATAATCACTTAAGGGGGATATCTTTGAAGAGAATTGAATATTAATAATGAAAGCAACTACAAAGTCTTTAAATAGTAACAGAACTTTGATTTATTCCAATAAAGCCAGTGTTTTGTTATTGTATAGTTCAATATTAAAATTAATTTTTGCATTATATAGAAATACAGAAGATACAGTACTGGATAAACGGGGCACTTGCCCTCCCCTAAAATCGAGTAAAGTATTGTAAAAATAAATCCTCAACCACGGAACACTGTATGTATTCTATAATCTACTTGTGAAAAAAACAAAAATAATTGTCTCCAAGCTTTACCTGTGGAAAATTTTCTGCAGACAATTGCATTACAAATTAAATAATTTATAATGCAATTGTCTGCTACAATAATTTAAGACAGGAAAATTAATGGTATGAAAAAGTTTGATTTAGTATACAGAAGAAAACATTGTATGTATATATTTTTTAATATTTATTGAACATTTATATTTAACTGTATTTATTTGTACTCGTTGCAGAAGAAAATAATGATCATGATATGCGTCATCATCCTGGTGGTGATCCTCATTTCATCGATAAGCGGATACCTGGGGATATCGTAGAAAGCCCCAGTTCTCATCTCCACCTTCCTCCAGGTCAAAGGTGGTGCACATTAAAATGGCCTCCCTACTTTTGCCATTGGCCTGCTGATTCAGTAACAACTCGGAGAGCCTTTCTTCCAATTTTTTCTCTTCAAATTACAGCTGCTCTTCAGTAACTTAGTTTGTTATCTGTCCCATTGCATCGATATGAATGTATTTTTGTAGCAAACTTCTTTCAGAATTGTCTCAAATTTACTTTGTAAATTATTCTACATAATCCGTGTAAATGTCCGTCGGATCTCTTCGTAACTACCTTACGTGTGCGTGATCGACGTAATCGATGCCTGTCTCGTATTTATCGGAAGGAAAGAAAAAAATAAATAAATAGAACGCAATAATCTACTGTTATTCTACCGAAGTCGGTAGTCCTTGTCGGCTAAATTTGGAGATCTTTCGGAAACGTGTCTTTGTGATTGTTCTTTTAAACAATATTACGAAAGACGTAAGCTTTTATCACTTTGCAGAGTGCACAGTTAGATTTAGAGAACGACCACTCGGTTAGCGTAGCACGAGAGGCCCAAGCTTACTCTAATCAAACGAACTATTTCTCTGTGAATGTTCTTCCTTTTTTAAGTCTATCGTTGTTATATCGGAGGCTTTAAAGTTCCTCTCATAGTTGCCTGGTGGTTACATAAGGAACTGTCTCTGGAGTAGCCGAGTGTTCCACCATATCATTCCACAGTCTGTGTGTAAATATCCTGTAAATATTAGTAAAGCAGGAATTATGTGGTCGCTGTGGTTTTGGCTAGTCACGGACGACGAGGTGAGGTTATTCGATCGGCTTTAACCATATTGTTGTCGTTTATTTAGATTATTAAGATTAGAAAAAACAAACAAAAATTCAAATGCTGCTCTATTATCGATTGTGATAGATGCCGGACGTCTCTTCCGGCCGTTATTAATGTTTGCCCATAACACAATAACGCATAGATGATTAGGTTGGTTGTGCCATCGGTTTTTCTCCTTATTTCTTATATTGCCATAAATATATATGTATATATCTATACCGACGTAAATACAATATATATATACATACGTATATATTTATAAGGAATGTAAATGATTTTGTAAAAAGTTTAAATGAGTTGTACCATTTTAATCCGTCATCTTTTCATTATTTTTTTTCTTTGGTTAATAGGCGTTAGGCCAGAAAAGAATTTTGCCCCTGTACAGATAGTTGTCTTGAAACGGTAGTGACATTCACTAGTAAAAGTTTCAAGAACGAGTGATAAATATTAATATTTAAGCACATTTCAATTTTGATTATGTTTAAAATTGCTATGCATTCTCCGCTCATTTCATTGTAAATAAAGTTTTCAATAAATGGTTTTGTCATCTGATCTGTCATCCGTTTCAGCTAGTTCTTTCCCATTAAAAACAAGATTAACAGGGCACAATCAAGGGCTGTCCACACTGGGAGGGGAAGGACCGAACTTCAATGCATTGAATTTTACACAATTTATGCATTTTATTATGCATAAAGCGGTTGAGTTTTGTTGGACGTCCTAAGGAGAGCGGAAAAGTAACAATTTCAAGAAAAATACGGACGTAATTTAAGGACAGGCCCTTAACACCGGATTCGGAGTTCTGGATCAACAGCGTATTGACAAATATTTCTGCCTGTTAGGTCTGAGAAGGCGAGGCACGTAACATGGGTCGTGCAGTTTTGCCTGTGGCTAAAATCGCTACTGCCCGTATTACACGAACACTAATTGTACAGTACGTTTTATCCATATTCGAAAATGTCAACACGCTTATATTTCACAACTTAAGACGAAATTTTACATAATACGGAGTTAATAAAAAGTTAATTGTGTGAACTGTAGTTTGTCATTTATCATAGTTATGTCCAACTAACAGTAGTTGTTATCTAAACATTACATTTAAAATAAACGGGTTGTAAATATTTGGCTAATTAACAATTGCGCAAAAGGTTATGCATGCGGACGACAGTCACGATTGTTCCACCAACATTGTTTCGACTTTGACAATGTTATAAACCCTTGTCCTCGGGTACATCCGTAAAGTCGAGCGAGTTAATCGAATTACTAACGATACCGTCATTTCAACGAAGGAAAGAATTAGTTCACTTGGCCAAGAAAATGGCGTCCGAAAATATTACTTTTAGAATTAGATCCATCTATGCAACTGGACAGCAGAAGTTTTGCTATTTTTTGCAACGGAGTATTCATCTTCCCATTGAATATCGATATTCTGAAGGTCAGTCTCTAAAGGCATCTTTCTTCCTATATTCACTCAGTGTTACGGATTAAATGGCGAAATTGCACTAATTACTGTCCACGTAAGCAATCTGATAAAACGTTTTATATACGATCTCGGCTCGACCATTTTTTACACAAAATATCTATAGAAAGTAAAAATACAGTGGATGATCGGTTAACGAACACTTTCGCCAAAGATTTTTATGTTCGGACAACGAACACATGATCGGATAACGAACATTCCACATAACAAACACAAGAAGAAGCGACGTAAAATAACGAATATCGATTGGACTTTCCTTGTCTTCGGGCAACAATTCGAAACTTTTCGGAGTGTGGGAGACGTCGACATCGACGCTCAAGCCGGTATATACCGATCGGATAGTATTCCTCCGAACTTTGAAACTCTCCCTTATAATTCCAGCCTTTTATTTTTATGACAAAATAATTCTTTTATATATTCTCGAGACTGTCGGGTAGGCACTCGTTGAGTTTTGCGTCTGTTTTTTTTGTAAGGTGAGAGTATAATAGCAAAGGTAGAGAGTGGGCAGAAGATGTCTAATGTTGCTGGGTGGGCAGTATGGCGTGAACAGGTCTACAGTAGGCCACAGTTCATTTTTTTAAGAAAAATACTGTATGATCCAGAAGACTCAAGCAGCTAAAGGAGTAACAAAAATCACATCTGAGAAATATAGAACATGGAAGAGTTCATAATGGAACCCGAAACGGATCTGACGATAGAAGAACGCCATGAACTCTTGAACACCAAGAAACTCTGCGAGATATGTTTTCTTCTGAAAAAGAGGATTAATGCCGATATCTGTTATTAAAGATCCTTCGAAGAAGTGGGAGGATGTCGGAACAACGGTCTTAGAATGGCATCCAAACCAGGTTGAGGCTCGGGGATTTCTACAATTGCAACGCTATTAATTACTTAGGAAAAATCCCGAAGAAGAGAGAAAAGCGATCGACATTAGACAGATACTTTAACCCTTTCAAACGGAAAAAACATGACCAATAAAAATGCAAGATTGTGTATACATGTATTTTTATTATTACATATAAATAAACGTAGAAAGAAAGTATATATTTTTTATTTTGGGGGGTCTCCAGAACGAATTAATTAAATTCCCATAGAAACTTATGGTAAATCGATAATCGGTTAACGAACGGATTATGTTCGTTAACCGATCACCCACTGTACCAATGACTTCATTATCGTTTAACTCCTTCGACTTGGCCAACGCATCCATAAAATTGTGCTTCTGTCCATAATGATATAAAACTTGTAATTTAGATACGATTAAAAATATCGGGGGACGAATTACGTTTGAAATAATTTTGATTTCGAATCGGGATGGCGTACGATGGTAAAATTGGTCAAAGCCAGTTTGCATTTTAGTGATTTGGACTACCGCCGAACAAAAGAGAACCGTTCTTCGCGATATGTAAAAAGGGTCTATTCGTTATCAAAAGACGTTAAAATTCAGAGTTGCCACAGTTCTATACTTATAATGTTATTAAATTCATCAAATACGAAAGCATTTTAAGGCATGGGTTTTGGGATCGACTCGGGCGAGCAACTTAAGGAATTTTTCGGGATCTGTCCGTCACTCGCAACCAGACTCTTCCATCGTGGGCCTGGCCAAACCTACGACGGTTGTGATTAGAAAGGTCATTTTAGTGCCCGCAAGGCGGAGAGAATCGTTCATTTCGGACTTTTCCATTATTTTGTAACATCGTTTTCAATTTTCTGTTATTAAGACTATTTTGTCGTACCCATTATAGGTTTGATAAGACTCCCGTGATGAATCGCCGGATAGTGAGGAAACGTCGACCGACATTTTCGGATTTTAAATCCTTTACACAAAAGTTCGGTTACAGTTTAGATATTGCATAGGCTTTTCTAAATTTAATTAAATCTATATATACGTATATATATAATTACATGTCCTGATTGAGTGATTCATCATCGCCCAGAGCAAACCTCTGAACCTAAAGAGGTGAAATTTGGTGCACAGTGCGCGTTTTCACCACGTATCCTAAGAAGGGATTTTTCGAAATTCCCCCGCGGGGGAGAGGGAGACAGTGGCGTGCCGTGACATTTGACGATAGGGAGGCTGTTTTTCTGCAAGAAGCCGATTTCCAGGGGCAATCAGTTAATTCTCTAAATGTATTTTTAATAGATTTATCCGACGTACTTAATAAACAAACGAGTTCAATATAATTACCTCCGTTATTAGATCCAATAGATTCCCTATGCCCTCTAAATGCCAATTCTCTCTTTGATAAAAACATATAACATCTATTAATTTACATAAAATACATCTATTAGCCGTAACTATCTCGTTATAATTTTCAATACTGTATTTATTTCATATTATTTACTAATGTTAAATTCGATTTCCAAATTGCTTCAAATACGAAAGAATCGACGATTTTTCGCGTCTTTCGCCAGCTAAATCGTCGAAGCCATTCTTATTCCACACACTACAGCTATACCTCGCCTTACGTCGGTAATTGGTTCCAGCAGAACGACTTACGTCGAATTTACTTGTCTCCAAATCTACTTACCACTAGGCTAAACCATAAATTACCAATTCCCGTTCTGTATTTTATTTATTAATGCATTTTTAATAATATATGGTTAATAAGGATCTATTTTAAGCTTACAAACAAATAAATTTTAGTTTTTAATAGAGTACAGAAAAAAGTAATTTAAATTTACGAATGCATGCACTGTACATATATACATTTACAAGTATATACTGTATTATAATATGATTTTATGTGCTTTAAACATTTTTCTAGTGATATTACGACTTGGATATTTGTGGCGGACAGACGTAAAGTCGAATAAAATGACTTAAACTTGATTTTTATTTTTCCATAGACTTTTTTGACAAACGACGTATAATCGGAAACGACGTAAGTCGAGGTATACCTGTAATTTCATTCGAAAATAGTAGGCGAGCCAACAAAACAATTCTTGCATTTTTATGCATCTACGAAGCCATTTTATCGCGAAAATGTCCAACAAATTTTTTATCGAAGCGTTTATATTTAACTTAGCCACTGGCTTTTCTCTTTTAATAATGTTTTCTTTTTCATTATATGATCTCGAGCCAAAACATTTTAAAAATAAATTTTCAATATCGCGTTCCGAATCGCTAGCCATGACATAAGGGCTGAAGTTTAAAATAAAATAATAAAAACTTACTTGTTAAAATAAAATGTGTGATGGATATACAATTACAGTAGAGCGTCGATTATCCGAATCAATTGGGGACGGGTTGTTCGGAAAAAAACCCGATTATGTACGAAAAAATATGTTAACCTATCCCATGTTGAAATTTTTCTCCGTTGCGTGTCGCTTCGCGTTGAATTTTCGTCGATGCTAAGCCTCAAGGACTACAGTCGACCCCCCTATAATTACGGTTCCTATAAAATTACGAAAAAATTGCTACCGGTGTCCGTAAAAAATAGTAAAAGTTCCCTATAAACACCTCAAACGTCATCGGGCAGCCGAACTACTTTCCCGCCGTCGGTAGCGCCACGCTACGGAGAAATTTCTATCGTCTGGACCAAGGACAATATACTACAAGGATAGCCAGATCCCTATTCTACAATGTTAGCCAGGAATGCCAAGTTAGTGACGTCACACGAGACCCGACCTCTCTGTTTACCTAGAGCAGGGTGTGCACGTGTTTAGTTTTCGCTTTTAATATTCGTCCAATTTTATGATTAACGAAGTGATTTATTTTAATATTTCTGTAATTGTTTTATTTGACTAAGTTTTTTATAAGGTAAGATGATTTAAATATAAGTCATTAAATATTTAAAGCTATATTTTTATGTTAGGTGAAGAACAAAAT
>NW_019386680.1:0-10916 GCF_000671375.1 Centruroides sculpturatus | reverse complement strand
TAAGTTGTTAGAAATCGGCCGCTCTTTGCTGAGCTGTTCCGCGACGAAAACAATGTTGAGCAATGGCAATGTCGAATGGTGACACTCGGTAAGTAATCCTACAATTTTTTGTTTATAGCGTAGTTTATACGGATTCAAAAAAAAAAAAATATACGTATTTTGGAAATGTTGAGTCGTATTAGTCTAGAATCGATTAATTTTATGGAAGAAAATCTTTCAAACAGCTGTAGTCCGTAAACTTGACACGTGTCGGGTTGTGATTGGAAGGATCCATAAGAAATCGGATTCCTAAAGAATGGAACGTATCTCTATCTTATAGGGGGGTCGACTGTATATACTATGTGTAGTATATAGTCCTTGGTTAAGCTTAACGAAGACTATTGTATCGTTAAAAATTATTTTTTTATTTTGTACAAACAAAATAAATATATCGAAAAATATAAAAATTATACTTCAGAAGTTAATTTAGTATCAAAAATGTAAAATATTTCAGTAGCCCGAGACATAGCCAAAGATTGCAGCGCCATAGCACTGGGGAAAATTTAAATTTGCCGACTGGAATTCTTTTGGATAATCGACGCTCTACTGTATACATACCTGGTACAAAATATTCAATTGTACAAATATACTTTTAAAGAAAATTATAAATAAATATAGTTTTGTGAAGAAACGTACATCAAAATAACAAAATATTGTTTACTCTTTACATCTTAACCACTTAGTCAAATAGCTGCCTACGAGTGGAATCGGAGACGATCTTGGTGGCTGTGCAGTGCGTGCCAAATCCCGAGGGTGTCGATACCGGTCAATGTCAAATGCCTCTTTTGTCGCATCACTAGCATATCTCGTAGGACGCTACGGGGTTGTAAATTTTAAACGTTTCTCACCGTAGCTGTAAAAATCTAAATACGTTAAACTTAATAGATTGTCCGTCATTTGTTCCACGGAAATTTCCAAAATTTACAACTTTTGAACTGGAAAAATTTCTGTCTTTATTACATCTGATATTACGAAGAAATCAGTCCCCAATGTGCTCGGCTATAGGTTCTGTTTAAGTTAAGTAAAATTCCGGCTCTTTCGACAGGGTTTTATTTGTGTCCCCAATTCCCTAAGCGCTTAATTATTTAACTACTTCTAAAGTAGAAATAAGTCGAAACCGTTTAGTTTGTACTCAAATATTTGTAGTCTCGGGAAAAAGTGGAAAGACAAATTTTTATGACAAACGGATACGTAAATCGTAAATTTAAGGAAAATAAATTGTAGAGCTTTTTCCGTACCTGGTGTATCTCTCTCATTCATTAAATTTAGTTGTAAATGACGCTACCAAAGTAACGGTTAATTTTTTAACATTATACAAGAATTGTACGCGTTTTTTTTCTACATCCCCTTAATGATGGGGACGTACGAAATCGTAATATCACCGGTTTAACGTCGAAATCCGCGAGTAATATAAAATCGGAGAACGGAATAAAAATATCAAATATTTTAACGGATTTTTTTAAACTCCCGTCAACTATACAGAACTATGGTAAAAACGTACCAGTAAATTCTTATCGGTCGGGTTAAGTTATAAATCTACTCGCGATTGGCGTAATCGGGCGGCTAACCGGTCCCGGGTAGAATTGGATGCGATATACGCGTAGCAGCCATTCGAAGTCCTAGGCTTCCGCCGGCTAAACCGGGTGAGGTGGGTGCTCCGTAAAGCGCGCGCGCGAATCTGGCTTTTTGGATGCCGGCGATACGGCGCTTCCACTCCGCCACGAATATTCAAATATACAATAGCCATCTTATCTTCTGTTTTCACGCGTAGTATAGAAATTTGTAATGATATACCATAATGCGGTTATAATAAAATATTGCGCGATTATTTTCGTATAATTAAAATTAATATGTATTTATTTTTTAGAAAATACGAGGGAAGCGGCGCTTCCACCGCTTCCAATGACGGCACGCCACTGGAGGGAGAGGATTAAGGCTTAACCCGAAGAATGTCTTCGATCCAAACAAGTTTGAAACGAACAAAAATCAGTAATTTTACCAAATTACTAACAACTGATGATTGAGAATCTTAGCGAAGTAACGAGGAAGGGTTACTTCTATCAAATCGCAAATTCCGCGCGGGTAATGGCTAGTACCAGCGCCCGCTCGAGCATTTATGTCACCCCGGACAAAAAGACAAATCGCCGCCTCTTAAATTTATTTAGAGAGAAATATGTAATATATAAAATTAACAATCGAGTAATACGAGACAATAAAAATTAAAATATACCTGTAGCGAGTTATAAATTGTTAACTAGATGCATTTTTAATGATATTACAAAAGTGTATTATCGTACAATCAAAGAAAAAACTTACATCCTACAAAACCTAAACAAAAGTACATCAACTGTACTAAAATCAAAAGAAACTTTTTTATTAACTCGTGCGCAATGGCCAAACTATTAAGACAATTTTGCGTGGTAGTGGAACGTAAGAATTTTCGTTTAGACAAACTCCTTCCCCCCACTAGCTACAGTTATTGGTAGAATCGGCAGTATTGTTAAGGACAAAATTTAACATCGTTTGCTTACGCTTTCCTTTTTGCCCAAAAGCCCTCTTTTACGGTTTTTCTTCAGAATTAAGAAATGCAAATATTTCCTTAGCTTTTAGCCAAAAATAACAAATACGAAATATAAATTGCCTGGTAATTTTATCTGCAGAAAAAACCGACAAATATAAATTCCGATGAATAAAGTATTTAACTTATATTTTGTCACATTCGCGACCAAAATGCCGTCCCTAGAGCGGGTCCTGCTAGTACATTATATGAATTACTTAAAGTATTAAATTGATATAGGTGTGTACACTATATTAATACGGTTGGTGGAAATCATTGATTAAAAAAATTCCATACGTTTGCTATTTCTCCAAAGCTGTTTTCTCGAATTTATTTTCGGTTAACTGCCCATATTTTAATCCCATACTTTATAAAATCAATCATTTACTTAAAATAATTGAATAATGCGCGACTGGAAAAAAACATTGTTTGCAATTTCATTTTCGGCCAAGAGATCAAATTATCCATAGAAAATCTGTGGCTGTAATTGATCAATGAATTCCAAACATCAGAATTTCGAATAAGTTAATTACTTTTTAATCATCGACCTACGGCTTTGGGTTTCCAGTCCTTATTGGAATCTCTTAATGGTTCGACCCGGATATGGAATTCCATCCTGCGCCTCTCGTCGTGCATCTGATCTAACTTATTTCGATGAATATAATAAAAGGGGTAGCCCGATCCGCGGTAGAGGGGTTTCGAGATCGCGTGTCACGTGATAAAACGCGCCTTTCTCCGCCACGTTTGCGGTCTAGCTTCCGCTCGCTTAGTTTGCGCGTGGTTTAATGTTGGCATTTATCTACATAAACTAAGCCTGTTTCAACCAATAAGATATTTATTACCACTCCGTACTTTTAAATTTACTCACAAAACTTCTCCTTTCCATGTTAAGTCTATGGGAGACCTTTCTTTCGTTCGTTGGACAATAAAATTCTTGTCTGCGCTTCTGTTGAGCTCTAATTGGTATATTATAGCTAAATGGCTATCCTTTGACGAATAAGCATTGACTCGGGTTTGTGGGGTGGGAACTTTCTTGGAAAAATTTATTTTTCTCGAAGCTACATTGTTAGATACAAACGTAAACAAACAATTATAAATCATTATTCTCGTCTATTTTTAGCTTAAATTTAATAAATTTTTATCCTATTTAACAAATAAGCGTGTTTTTTTAAACCACCCAGCCATAAATCTTTTAAAAAACAAAGTACTTCCAGTTATCGTGAAACTTTCGTAATACGTAAGAAATACACGTATAATCGTTAATATAATAAAGTAATAATCGCTCGATATATATCACAGTTAGTACAATAGTGTAAATAACATAAATGGAATCAAATATACATCAACAATACTAAAAGTGTATTGACCTAAATTTAGAATAACCACCACCCCCCTCACACGCCGATCGGAGTTATAATCTATAGGTCGTATTATTTCTCTGCATCGATTTAGAAAGCTGCAGTTTTTTTATTTGTGTGAATATAGACCTAACTAACTAACATATATAACAGATTAATCGGATGTTTATTAAAATTTTTTTTTTTTTGAATTTTATAAATTTTTTTAATGTGCATAATATTTTGTAGTAAACAATCGTAAAGCGTGATATGTGAATGATAAAAGGCAAAAAACACATCAGATCTACAACAATTTTTAAGTGAAATATTGCAAATTTAAAAATTACTATAAAAACCAGAAAATGTCACGCAACAATGGTGTTGTTTCGGATTATCGAGATGCACAGCTGACTGGTTAAATTGAGAGAAAAACGTTGCCAGCGTCAATTTAAACTTAATAGAATTACAGTATTTTTATATCATACACAAACTTAAAAAATATGCTTTTCTGGCCGGTTATTCTCGCAGTCGACAGGACGAGATGCCGCTTTATACGAAGAGAAAGTTTCGTTATGTCGAGGTATCGATCCGTACGAAGCCAACATCTTCGTTGTAGATCGAGAGTTGTGGTCTATAGTAGAACTTGGTGACGTCATAAACTATTTTGTTTTGCCCACAAATTACAACACACTTTTACAAATGAAGGCCCATAGCTATCAAGTGACTGTGTTTATCCCGATTATGTGCTCTTTCGTAACGCTACCGATACGCTGTTGGGTTGTGGCCACTCTCATACCCCGTGTACAATGTTGGCTGTTTGTTAGGTTATGGCAACGCAACACTCGGGCCATTTGCCTAGTGGGGATGCCTTCCAAGAGGTCTTTTTAAGGGAAACTGGCTCCTATTTAGGCGTTACAGACGGGGAGAAAACCCGGAAAACTCCGCGTGGCCAGCCCGTCCGAACGAGGCGCGAACCCACGACCGAACTCCCAATGTTCGGGATACGAAGACCGCTCGGCCACTGGTGGGCTATAATGTTGGCACCCAGTCTGGTGATGACAAAATGAGGAAGGTTTTCCTTCGGGGTAAAAAAACTTTTCCAACAATATATTATTGAAAAAGTTTGTTTATATATAACATACTATAATGATAATAAATAAGAATTTGTCAGGAACAACTCGAAGGTTATTACGTAATGGTTGTTACTAATTTAAAAAAAAATCAAATATTGTAAAAAGTAACATCTTAAAGAAATGTTAATGCCGCTTACCAAAATAACCTAACATAGCTATTTGTGAATAAACAATGGAAATTGTTGGTTTATATCTTTAAAAAACACACGCTTTTATTTATGTAAATTAGACTGGAATGTATTTCTATTTCTTCATCCGATAAGCAATTATCTTTGCTTAACACTTTAAAAACTCTACTGTGTATTTATTACAAGCAGACACCGAGAAAACAAAATGATTACGTTGTAACTTTATTTTTCACCTTTCAGTATGTATTCAAACTAAAACCTGCGGTTGTTAAAATTATTTAACAAAGGGATTTATGCAACATATCGTATACACTTTACTATACTCGTGCAAAAGTTTATCTAATCATTTATTCATAACGGAAAAAGTTTACCTAGGCGGCTACTTACTACAGCGGCATTTAAAGAAAAAACTTTCACTTACCGTTGACATATTTCCAATTTCTTTCTTCCGATTTATTCCGATGATTCTTTCGTAACTTCATCCTTTTCCATGGTAGAATAAATGTAATGTTCATTTTCGTCTACATCAGTTCTTACGATTTTCGCATTTATTGGTACTCACTTTCGGCACTGGAGGTATTTGGCTCTTTCACTGTGTGCTGAACAAACAAGGTCGAACGTTTCTCCTAGTTTTTCCAATTTTGCTCACGACAATCTCGTCCATTTCGACAACTTTTCTAGTTCCATCCAATTTTCGTTCCGGTAAAATTACTTTGAAACAACCGTAATGAGTGGTAAGAAATTCGCACCGTCAACAGCCGTCCACTCCACTACTCACGCCCACAGCCAAACAGATGGCGCTCAACGTACATTCTACGCAAATTAGATGAGAACTAAACGAAAAATTAGTTCGAGAATTTTTCCCAATTTTACGTTTAAAAAATAGAAATTATTCTAGAAGTGAAATAACGTTAGAAATCTTGTAAGAACAGACAGCGACACTTACATTACATTTCAAAGCACGCGTGTTGTCGATATTCCGCAAGTGCCGCTTTATGGACTACCTAAGTAAACTTCTTCCTCGATAAGTACTAATCAAATATTATCGCTTACCCGAAAGGAAATGTTTCCGACAAACTCTTGTATCGATATTCACTTTATCCGTATTGAAATTTTTCTGGTTAATTCTCGAGAGCCACGCAAATTGCTATCGTGGTGAAAGCTCCTCAGTTTGGGGTTCTCGACGACAATGCCGAGAATTTAAAAAGAAATGGCCTTCCTTTGTTCTCCAGCGAACTAGCATTACGCCCAATCACGCAACAATTCACCGTAGTGATATTCGCCACGAATAAACAATGCCAGAACTCCGGCTAAAGTGCCAGTAAAGAAATAAAACGTGAACAAACCACAAAGATGGCGTCGGACAATTGCGCATGCTCGCGACGTTTCGAGTCGGACCACACTCTATAGCAGTGTTTTTCAACCTGTGGGTCGCGAACCCCGGGGGGTCCCAAAACCTTACACGGGGGATCGCGGGTGAAAGAAAAATACAAGTGTTTGTAAGTCCTACACTACAATAAAAAAAAAAAACTAGAATTTCAGTGAGAAATCTGTGCCTGTTTATTTAACAGTACAATTGGTTTTTCGATCGATATTTAAAGAAAGAAAATTAAATAGGTAGTTTTTAAAATCACTGATATAGTTTTAATTTTTAAAATTTTTAACTTGTATAGGGGTCGCGTATTCAAGGTTGAAAAACACTGCTCTATAGGACCAACTAACGCCGACGAAGGACGCCGAACTTTGTATTTGTAGTACAAGAGAAATTTACTATCGGCAAAATATTTTTCTAATGGGAAAAAATGCGGAAGATTACCAGTCTTTAAGAAAAAAATGTGCGTGGAATAAGAAAGCTTCGTAATTTATTCAAAATAAGACCATTGACAAAATCTTCTAAACTCCTTTAGTCTATACTAATATTATAAGGAGGTAATGTTTGTAAGTATGTAAGTTTGTATGCAGCGGGTAATCTCCGAAACTACTCATCCGATTTCAAAAATTCTTTAACCAATATTTAGAATGGAACTTCAGAGTGGACACAGGCTGTATATTATTCCGTTAAACATTCGTATAAATTAAAATATATAATCTAGGTTAAGGCTTTTATGTCAAACAGATGGCGCTACGAGTACGACGCCCTAAGTTTGCTTTTCTGCCAGGCATTACGCTTTTCTGTGAAAATGAACTAAAGCGGATCATCTTCTATCTATTTATATAAATAAAAATGTAATGTTCATTTGTTCCTACCGATTCCTTTGAAATTTTGACACAACGCCGCATTCGAATACGCACGTGTTCATATATAATATACGTTCGAAATTCAACCCCACTGAAGGGAGATGGTTAGGATTAAGGCTTACTGTAAAGAACTCTGCTTCTATTTATACTATTTTAGATGCGGGTTTTTGCGTTTTTGATCGCGTTTTAATAGGGTACGTCGAGAGAATGTACACTAAGAAGAAATTTTTCGAAAAATTCCCCCCCCCCACGGGGAAGTGTTATACAGTCGACCCCCCATATAATTACGATTCCTATAAAACTACGAAAAAATTGCTACCGGTATTTGTAAAAAATAGTAAAAGTTCCCTATAAACACCTCAAACGTCATCGGGCAGCCGAACTACTTTCCCGCCATCTGTAGCGCCAACTAAGGAGAGATTTCTATCGTCTGGACAGTATTATATAAATTATATATAAATTAGGTACTGTATATATAATTATATATTAACTTATTGTAACTTTGTTATAATTAAATATATAATTTCCTAGCGTGGCGCCACGCTACGGAGATTTTTACGCTAACTATCGTCTGTCAGTATGTAAATTAGGTACCGTAAGTCTAATACAGTACTGTAATTTTATACATTTCTTGTGAAAGAAACATTTCTTATTCAACGGCGATTAAAATTATTTATATTAATGATGTCTCCGAAGTTCAAGGAACTATTAGCAGAAAAATAAGTTACTGTATTAGAAATCGGCCGCGGTTTGGTGAGCTGTTCCGCGACGAAAACAATGTTGAGCAATGGCGATGTCGAATGGTGACACTCGGTAAGTAATCCTACAATTTTTTATTTATAGCGTAGTTTATACGGATTATTTTCAAAAAAAAAAAAAATATACGTATTTTGGAAATGTTGAGTCGTATTAGTCTAGAATCGATTAATTTTATGGAAGAAAATCTTTCAAACAGCCGTAGTCCGTAAAATTGACACGTGTCGGGTTGTGATTGGAAGGATCCATAAGAAATCGGATTCCTAAAGAATGGAACGTATCTCTATCTTATAGGGGGGTCGACTGTAAATTTATAATACAGTAGATACATTTTGAGCCACAACAACGCGTGGCGGGGGTCTGTTAGTAACTTATAATTATATATCAGCGAGTCAATATTCAGCCCATGCTACGATTAACTGACTTTTGAACCATGCTGTGTATTACATCAATGCATAAACTGATGAAATTTGCAAAATATTGATATTCGGGTCCTCGTGATTTGCCGTCTCGTTCCTCGTTATTCGGCCGCTTCCACGGGGGCACCAAACTCCGATAGGAATGGATTAGAGACAGAGAATGAATACGCAATTTCTCTCTCGTCAACTTTGAAATATTACCAAGAAAATTCAGAATCTTAAACTAATATCGATTTCATTGCGAATTTAAATGAATAGGAAATAGCAGGGGTGCAAATCGCGTATACAAAGGAACTACCACCATCCGATCAATCTCCATTTGCGTATACAACGTCGTCTAAGATAAAAGAGATTAAAGATGGCGGCCTCCGTGGTTGAAGTTAAGCTTACGGTAAACAACGAAGAAATACGTTTAATTGTTGATAAGGAAACTTATTTAAAACTTATAAATGGTAAGTAAACCGAGAAGTGTTAAGAAACGATTTTGCGAGATTGTGGCCTGCACTTTCAGTTCTTTTAAATTTTATTCGCGGAGTAAATGTTATTTAAAAATTCGTACGAATTCTGTCAAATAAATGATAATTCGTAACGCCGTACGTCGTTTAGTCCTAACTGCAGTTTTAATATCGAGAGATAAAATGGATTATCTTAATTTAATTAATTGATCCTCGTTACCGAGTTTGGATATAACAAATGTTCTCTTTTATTCGCTTTGCCAGATAAAAATCTTACGAAAGAATACGTTCAGACATTGCTAAAAATAATAGAAAAGAAATGGTTTAGCCTGACGACGGCGATATACATTACACAACTGCGCGCAACAATGAAGATGCGAGTTCTCGTAATACACTCGTAGCCTACAATACGAGCCGGGCAAGAAGTTAAAATACCGCTATGCCCGAATTACAATCAAATCAGTAATGCTATAAATAATACCATAGCCGAAAAGTCGTAACAACTTTGTTTTTTAGGTTCGTCGAAGCAAATACAATGGAAATATAAAGCTACCGATTAGCTTGTACTGTACGTAGAGCGTAAGAAATATTTTGACTCATCAGAGTTCGTCAATAAAAAAGTAAGAAAAGAACAATGGCTGTTAATCTAAATGTATATAGTACGAGTAGTTTCTAATTACTCACTTAACTATTAGATCAGTCATTAAAAAGAACTCATTCACGAGTAATGCCGTTTTCAAGCTGTTTATTTTCTGTTATATTTTTATTAGGAATTGACCAACATTCTTCATTTTTTAGGTATGAATCGACGATTGGAGAAAACCCGAGGAACGAGGGCGTACCTGTGACAAATAGTCTAGCCGAAATCAAAACGAAAAACTTAAAAAGACAATTTAATGCAGAAAAACTTGGCAATAAAACTTCGGAAAATGATAGAAAAGAATGGAAGTATTTTTCTGATAAGCAAATAGCTCTCGGAGACTTACCTCGGCAGTTCCGAACCACCGTCTCCATCCTCAGAGTTAATAAAAGCTAGAAAGAGGACAGAGAAACGACGACCAACCACCATCGTGGATAAAAACGTATTTTGTAAACCAAAAAGACGAAAGGAAAAACTTTAGAGAAAAATTACTTTCGTCGCTCGAGAGATTGGTACCAAAAGAAAAGTAATAATTTGAGTCCAGTTTATTTCATCTACATTCTTTATGTACAAATGATTTATTAATTAAAAAGAAACAACAATCTTACTATACTTTACTCTTTTTTTTTTTTTTTGCCAACATTGGTTAACCTTAACTTTTATATAAATAACTTAAATTGATATATATATAAGTTATTTATATAAAGGTAAATGGATATATATATATATATATCCATTCCTTTATATAAATGTAAGAGTGTAAATGGATGTAGATATATATATATATACATTTACACTCTTAATTTAAGAGCAATTTTAATAAACCGATTTATCATTTTTTAAAGTGTAAAAATTGAAACATAATACCATTTAAATTATTCATCATTTTTCATTTTAATAATAATATTTAGGGGAAGGTGGTGCGAGATGGGGCCGCGGGGTAAGACGGGAATGTCTGTTTATTCGCGGTTAACGCGCTATCGTCTAGCCCAGGGGGTGTCCAAACTTTTTTGTTTCTCTGGGCTACATTGAAAGATGTCACGAAGTTTTGGGCCACAAGTATAGGGGAGACCGGGGCAACTTCGGCATGCGGGGCAAGTTTGTCAAGCGCTTTTTTTTTAAAACAAATTAAAAGGAGACTTTGGTTATAGGTTAGGCAGTTGAGTTTTATTGGTGGCTTGTTGAGTGTAGTGTTTTTATTGTTCTCCAACAAG
>NW_019386679.1:19019-24255 GCF_000671375.1 Centruroides sculpturatus | reverse complement strand
AAAAATAACAAAATAAATCAAATCATAGACGTCTATATCATTTTATTCGGAATAGAGATTAACTTGATCATGACATTAATTCTCTTATCTTGTTTTGAAAATTGTTTGTCTAACACGATTTTTATGTCATTCACTATCTGACACCGTAGATAAGATTTTTGGTGGATAGTTGCCGTAACAACCGAAAGTTTTCGAAGGTAAATTTTCATTCCTTCTTTCAAAATAGCAGTAGGAATGTAGAATTCTTAATCCTCGTAAATCGATATGAATTCCAAATAATAAGTCTATGATATTGATGCTAGGTTATATGCATTTTGCCAGGGGAAGATGCGAATTTTCGATAGATAAAAGTTCACAAACAGTACCACGAATCCAAAAAGAACTGTAGATAAAGAATGGCTTAGCAAGTTTTAAGCGTTTTTCACTTTTTTTAGTTTGTTGTTAAATGTATCGAAACGTTAACAATTTATTGTAAATGTAGATATTATTTTTTACTTTGACTGAAAACGTCCAAATAAACAATGATATTTAGATACTTTTTATAGTATATAGATGATTTACTCGACTTATAATTGTTTAATTTATAAAAAGTGATAAACTCATATCATATGAACNTTTCTGTTAAAATAATATTATTTTAAAAAAGTATATATTTTTAAAGTCTCGATAGTTGACCCGATTTAAAATTGAGAAATAGAGGAAATTAATAGTTTTCGTTTTAAAAATTCTGCCAGGAAATATAGCCCGATTTCATAGAAAATATTTCCTGCAAATTCGCTTTTTTAATATCCTTTTTTAATTATTTGATACTTAAAATTTTAAAATTTAAGAGGAAATGAAAGTTTCTGCAATAACATAATTTAACTGACATATAACAAAGTTGGAGTTTTTTAAATAGACGAGGAAAAAAAAAAGTGGATAAAAGTGCGAGGAGAGAGGCGAATTACGTAGCTTCCTGTAACAAACGAAAGTTGCACCCTTTGTTAATTTATTTCAGTCTGCCCCCTTAATCGTCAGCACTCATATTCCCCTCCCCACTCCCCATTTTCCCTGCAAGCATTTGGAATCGACCGGATCTCGCGAGAATCTCGGGCTGCCGCAGCGGCTGCCGGTCGATGTCACGTGTCGTCGCGTCAGTTCGTCAGAGGGTTGGCGAAGGAAAGTTGCGTTTGGAAGTTGTAGTTCGGGGTTGTCAGTTTTATCGATGTTATTGCAGAGAAGATGACCGAGACAATTTTCAGTACAGAGTCCACAGACAACGAATCGGTAGCTAGAATGGGCACTCCCGAGCCACCTCTTGCTGCCAAAACTGATGACTGGGAAGAAATAGTCAAGGTTGTCTTCAAATCTTTCGCCATGTGTCTTATCGTTTGTTGTGCCGTATTTGGCAATTTGGTAGTGATCATTAGCGTATTTAGACATCATAAGCTTCGAATAACTACTAATTATTTTATCGTATCTTTGGCATTTGCTGATATGCTAGTTGCACTTTTTGCCATGACATTCAACGCGAGTATGGCAATACTTGGCCATTGGCCTTTTAACACCACCGTATGTGACTTTTGGAATTCCTGCGATGTACTCTTCTCTACTGCATCGATCATGCACTTATGTTGCATAAGCGTGGATCGTTATTATGCCATCATTAAGCCCTTGGAATACCCAACCAAAATCACTGGAAGAACGGTGGCCATCATGCTAACTTGTGTATGGGTGTCGTCCGGTCTTATATCTTTCATTCCAATCTTTCTGGGATGGTACACTACCGAAGATCATCTAAACCATTTAAGAAGTAATCCACACGAATGTAATTTCGTTGTTAATAAAACTTACGCAATTATCTCTTCGAGTATTTCTTTCTGGATCCCTTGCTTCATCATGTTGTTTACTTACTTAAGGATATATCGAGAAGCCACTCGACAAGAAAAGATGTTGCTCAAAGCCCAAGTGACACCTCACTTAGGGTACAATGGTGCACGTAACAGCACTGATAATTCTGCTACAAAACTCGTTCAACCTCCATCTCATCGACCTTCTCATGCCGAAGATCCAGAGAGTGGTCAGTCTACACCAACAAAAAGAACTATAAATAAAATGAAAAGAGAACACAAAGCAGCAAAAACTCTCGGAATCATCATGGGATGTTTTATATTATGTTGGCTCCCTTTCTTCTTATGGTACGTTTCAATATCAATGTGTGGTGACGATTGCCCATGTCCACCCATTGTTGTAGATATACTTTTTTGGATAGGATACTTTAATTCTTCTCTTAATCCCGTCATATATGCTTATTTTAATCGCGAATTTAGAGAAGCTTTTAAGGAGACAATATTAACAGTTTTTTGTTGTTGTTTGCGGTTACACGACGAGCACAGGAGCCATACAGTACAATTCAATTGCACGTACAGGTCCACTCAAGATATTGGACTGGTGGAAAATAAGTACATAAGGGATTGACAATGCACCAAAGTTTAGTCAATAATTCTACCTCTAGGTGAGTAAGTTGAATTATTTTTAAAATAGAATTTAACCTACTAAAAATAACTTTCCCTTCGCTAGATCCCAAATTAGAATATCTAGCTTTTTGTCAAGATCAAAGCCGCTCTTTGCAGTTGGTAAAAATGTCATCAATACTTTTCACATTCGGTTGACTCTTTTTAATTCTGTCAAACAAATATCCCGACAAATCGACAAAGATTTCAATATATCTAATAGATTAGATATTGTACACGTCGGCACTTTTTATTTCTAGATAAGTTGTACTACGTTGTTTTAGCTTTTCGGTATCTTGTATTTTTAACTCTTTTTTTTATTATTTTATTTTATTTTTTTGAAAACGGACTGCGGTAGTTATCAATGCGCTTGCGTTATACTAGAGAAGATTACGCAAACTCAGTGTGTGGCGTGGGAGTGAAGCAAAAAGTATCATCTCAGCTTTCTTAGATCAATAAATGAAATAAATCTAAAGTAACATGACTACTGTCATTAAATGGCGAATTGGTGAGATTTTTTCAAATCGCATCTACCTCGAAAAATCTGTATGGAAAATAAAACTTTCAACTTATTTTCCATTGTCGTTTCAACATCATCATCTATACTCTTTAATTGCTTTGATGCAATTACAAAGATGATTCATCTAATACTTAACTTGTGATATAATTAATGTGAAACTTAACGTTTGAATAGTACCTTCGTAATTATAGATTTATTTCATTATGATTGGTTAATAATAATTACAGTTATTATTTTTTAAAATAAATTCGAAGTATACTTTAAAGTTAGAATTGAGATTAAAACAATTGTTGGTTGTTAATGATTCATTCACAATGTATAACAGCAGTTACACATCTGGTAATAACATGTATTTTTAAAATATTATGAAATATTATTTAAACTCAGAATGGCCTTTAATAATTTTAATTATTTTTTCTGTTGCCATAACTTTTTACTGGATTTATGAACTTTTTACACATAATAACTATAGAAATAGAAGAATGATGAGTTCTTAACTTTTATATTTTGTATAAATGTAAGAAATAGTGAACTTTTAAGCTTCGTCAATGATTAATTGTTTAAAAAAAAACTTGTATAAAAGAGTAATTTCTCAACCAGTGAGTCGCGATCCCTGAAAAATTGTGAATTGTATTCTTAATTAATGACTCATTCTATCGTTACTCAAGAGAAGACAGACTAAAATCGATTAAAACTGAAAAAAAAATAATTGAAAATTATTTAAGTTGAACAACTTTTATAATATTTTAAATTAGAAATTTGTTATGTTAAGAAGAATAATGTTTAAGTTTCGTAAGCTGTTTTATGAAATTTATTGCACTTTTGCGGATTCGAATAAACAAACAGGAAGGGTTTTTTCTTATATCACGTTTCAGCATAAACGTGGTTATTTCAAGTGTAAATCGTGATTCGTACCTTACATGAAATTGCTTTAAGGAAAGCGGTTTTCTTGACCCCACGTGATCTATAGCAGATGTTTTATCACTCGAGCGAAGTACAATTTATAAATACTAATTTGAAGCTTTAATAGATAGAAATGATAATTATTTATTTGTATGTTAATAATATATTTTATAAAAATGTCAATTTTTCATATTTATTTTGTTTCTAATTTATTCTTAATACCTTTACAAAAGTGAAATCATAGATCAAATTTTTAGTATTCCAGCATAAAATTAGCAATAACAGCTTAATTATTTATATATTATCGACGTTTTCATGCTGAATAGCATTTTTCAAACAAATATAAAATTACATTCAATTATAGTAATCTAATTATCTTTTAGAATCTTCATACAAGTAAAATTAATAACGATGATGATAATATTTTAAAAATAAATTCTAAGATAAGTTTACGCATTTAAAGCTCAAAATCTACACAGATTTATATGTATAACAAAGTTATTTCCTAACAAAATCGGTCATTAAAAGACGTAAACATTAATCACATTCACCGTCAATTAACGTGGAATCTTAGTATCAATTCAAAATTTGATAATGATTACACTTTCCAACTGTAGAAAGTTAATAGAAATTTATAGACACTTATTTTATATTTCTAATTAAAATTTTCATGAAGATATGGATCCTAAAAATAGCTCTTTAACTAAATTATTATTAGACATATATTTATGAAGGAGTATTAAACATAAACATTTTATCGATCGTTAACAAAATTCCTCACTCGTAAATTGTTATATTAAGTATTTAATCGAAATATTTCATTCATATAACTTATCAAATGATAATTTTAAATCGAGTAATCGCTTAATTACATTTATATAATAATTGTTGAATGAGTTAATAAAAAGTATAAGATAATACTTAGTTCCCTTTACGGATCTTGTTTCAAGTACAATACAAGATACAGCTAAAGATAGTGCTATATAATTTGTATAAGTAGATATATAACATATATACATAGATATACTGGATGACCTACATCTACTTATTTAATTCTTCGATCGGAAGTAAATTTATCTAGTTCCTATAAATGAAGATTTAACAGCAATATCAATTGTTATTTCTATATTTTAATAATGACTATTATAATAAAAAAATAAAAAAAAATGTTTATTTGTAAGTGGTATATCAGTCAAGGACATATTTACTATCATTAAGTTGAAGAATTTCAGTAGAGGAACAATGAAAACGGATACTTATCTACAGTAATGACGAACAACAATAGTTAATGTATACTTCTATAAGATTTTTTTAATGTTAT
>NW_019386679.1:8187-13987 GCF_000671375.1 Centruroides sculpturatus | reverse complement strand
AAAAAAAAAAAAAAAAAAATATTGGTTAAAATGTGACAACCTTTAAAATTTTTATTTAATACGTTAAACGATTTTGTATATATATATAATTTTTATATATTTATTAATAATGTTATTTATCTACAAGCTAAGTAAACATTATATTATTCCATCTTTTGTAAAATGATGATATGACATGTAAAGGGATAATCAATACCTCAATTTCTGACATTTAAAGGCCTATTATAATACTTGTCTTTAATATAATAATCTTATGCTTTTCAAAAAAATAAAAAATTAAAAAAAATAACAAAATAAATCAAATCATAGACGTCTATATCATTTTATTCGGAATAGAGATTAACTTGATCATGACATTAATTCTCTTATCTTGTTTTGAAAATTGTTTGTCTAACACGATTTTTATGTCATTCACTATCTGACACCGTAGATAAGATTTTTGGTGGATAGTTGCCGTAACAACCGAAAGTTTTCGAAGGTAAATTTTCATTCCTTCTTTCAAAATAGCAGTAGGAATGTAGAATTCTTAATCCTCGTAAATCGATATGAATTCCAAATAATAAGTCTATGATATTGATGCTAGGTTATATGCATTTTGCCAGGGGAAGATGCGAATTTTCGATAGATAAAAGTTCACAAACAGTACCACGAATCCAAAAAGAACTGTAGATAAAGAATGGCTTAGCAAGTTTTAAGCGTTTTTCACTTTTTTTAGTTTGTTGTTAAATGTATCGAAACGTTAACAATTTATTGTAAATGTAGATATTATTTTTTACTTTGACTGAAAACGTCCAAATAAACAATGATATTTAGATACTTTTTATAGTATATAGATGATTTACTCGACTTATAATTGTTTAATTTATAAAAAGTGATAAACTCATATCATATGAACAATAAACTTAAATTAATTAAAATAACTTAATAAACAGTAACCTTTTGTGTTGTTTACATATTTTTAACTTATTAATATTTTCGTATAAAACTTAAAAGAGTTTTTGTCATCTTTTCTGTTTTATGCAATTCTGAAAGCTTTCCTTCAGAATTGCATATATTATAAGAAAACCATTTCATAATTAAATTCTGAAATATACCTGACAAAACTTATAGAAAAATACATTTAAAAATTCCAAATGATCGCAGAAGGAATTTGTTATTCGGAAAAAAATTAATTGCTTTTTTGAAAGTAATAAATATTTTAATGTTTCAAATATTCTTTTTAATTAATATAGACTTTTTAAAATAAAATCTTAAAAATTTTATATTCTATTTAATATTTTTAAACTACTCTTTTAGCAATATAAACAATGTATCGTTATCAATTTAACGAATTGACTTCTGTGGTCTTCATTTCTCGACTTGATATTGATCTTTCATTATAAGATATCTAACGTGCTATTTAGACTTTTAAGGGATTTCTATTAATGGATAATTTTGCATTTTAAAACTACACGCCTGTCTCGAATTTCACTTTAATAAAATTTATTATAGTTAATGGAAATCAGTATCGAAAACATGCTGTGCAATGCATTTCAAATCTTCATTTATATTAGAATCATATGTTTAAATAATGAATTCTTCGACATGTAAACGTTTAAAGGATGCAAATTAAAGTATTGTTTTTACAAATAGATTTTTGAAAATAGATTTTACTTATCAACTTTATTTTTATTCATTAAGTAGAAAATTGTTCTACTTTACTTTCATATCATTTACTTGCGGTAAATGAAAATTTTGTATTTTATTTTCACTTCTCATATTTTCAATCTCTGCCATTTAATCAACGAAGAAACAGTTTTTTTGATCAAGTGAAGAATTAACGAGTTTTTTTTTCTTTTTATTTTCTGAAGAAATTGCTTGAAAAAATAGCGAAAATGTGTTTGGTTTGAGTATTTAAGGAAGTAAAGAACTGATTTTCAAAGAAGAAATTCATTCGCTTTACTTTTCTTCCAAATACTGTTAACAGTTTTCTCGTGTCAAACCTTAATGGAATGTAGATGTAAAGATTTCAAATATATAGTATCAAATAGAATATATTTAATTTATGCCAAAGTCAAATTTTATTATATTTAAATTGAATATAATATAGTTATTAAATTCTATAAATAGTTTACATAGATACTTTTAGGAAATTAATCATTTTTAATTTAATTTTTGCTTTTAAAAGTATATTTTTATCTATTCTCAATTTTATGTTGTAATTAATTTATGTTTTCACGATAAATTAATTAAATATTTTATGCCTAATTTTTCTAAAATATAAAGTAATTTATTATTATTTGACAATATAAATATTTAATTCCGTACATTATTTAAAATAGCTTAAAAACAGTTTTTAAATAATATTTGTAGCGTTTTTATTTATTTATTTTTGACTGTCTGTCCTGTGGGTACTAAAAGAACCTTTTTAACCATACCCATCATGGATTCGGCCAGGCCCACAATGAATCAGTCGGATGGAGAAAGCGAGGGCCCGACATATCCTAGACACATAAAAGATTTCTAGATTTACTCATCCGGATTCGATCCCGGATCCCCCAGAGCGGTAGGCTTAATCGCTTCGGCCATCCAGCCATCATACGTATCATTTAAAATTTGAAGAAATCATTTTGAATAAAAAAAAGCTGAAATAAAATAAAATGCACTAAAGATTAATCTGAAAATATTAATAAAAAATATTAAATGTATATAACTTATTTTTAAAAGTCTTTTTTTAAAATTGCTATTGTCTTTTATTTGTTGGTTAATCTGTCAATCGCAAATTTGAGTTGGAATTCTCAGGGATTATAGTGGATAATAGTATTTACTCCATAGTTTCATTTAGAATAAAATATAAACATATGTCAACTGCAATATCCTCAACTCAAAAATGTTTTTCCTACGTTTCTCTCTATAAAGGAAATTAAAAAAAAAAAATATATATATATACATATAGTTTTGAAACTTCGTAGTCTGTCCTTAAGCTTGTCTATCTTGCTGGATATTTGTTTTTTAGAAAATTTCTCAGAGAGTATGGGTACTAGACCAATGTATTGATATATGGTAGTATAAGAAACAATCACCCTGTAACACGAAATTTCACTTATATAAAATTAAAAAATATCACAATTGATAGTCACGCAGTCCAATTTTTTTCTATCTTTATGTATTTTATCAATATAATTATCAATTTAACTTTTGCTTGTAATCCTTATTTATTTATAATTTCTTTCAACTATTATATATTTTCATATTAAATAAAGTATACAAATATAATTAAGATTATCAAAACTATTTTAAATAGTTAACAAGACAATATAAATTATTATTTTAATACCTTTGTAATTATCTTTCTTGTAACATTAATCTTATGAAGAAATAATTAAATTTTATCGTGAAATCTATTTAAAGTTTTATAACTATTCAAACTTCAAAATATTTATTTTATGCAAATAAAAAAGGAAAGACTATTATCAAATATATTATTAATAGCTTTAACCTTGCGTGACTATTGTTTCCAGTTGTAGAGTAAATTATTGATGAAAGTACTATTTTTGAGAACGAAACATATAACGTTATATTGTTATCTATAGAGAAAAAAGTCGTTTTAAAAATAGAAAATAAAATAATGAAAATATTTCTTTTATATTTTGCAATTTTCTTTAAAAATATTAAAAAAAAAAAATTAAAGAATTAGCTCTGCGAGATTTTTATTATAATCACATTTCTTACATTTGGGAATTCATATTTCTAAAATACAGATATTCAAAGATGTTATATTGAAATAAAATTGTCAATTTGAGATATTTTCAGATTTTTTACACTGTTTTTTTAATGTACTGCCGTTCAAAGATTGTTCCCTAGTATAAACTGTTCAGTACATGATGTCTATAAAGTTCTATCTGTGGACAGTTCTTATCGATCCTTCTGAAGTTTCCATCTAAATTGAATGGAAAACATTTATATGGAAAATATTCAATAATAATAATATGATAAAAGCATGCATATAATGAAAATTTAAATTTTTACTTCTATATGTGTATCATCAATCTTTCTAGTTGAAGTATGTTTTAATCATTACAAAACATATTTCGAAAGTCGTGTATAGCTTGAACTTTATTTATTACATTTTTGGATTTATTAATATAAGGTTTCATCATATCAGAGTTCTGTCAAACATACAACTGTTAGAAAATAATCTGCAAGATGCTCTATAACATGTTTCACACTGCTCAGTATAAATATAAGTTCTTTACAGATATTTATGATGTTTATAGGTAGATAGGCTTTAAATCTAGTATTTGTTTATAAGTAAAATATTTTTAATATAATTCATAGTTTATGCTAATTAATAAATGCAAAAAAAAAGAAGAAAGATGATTGAAAGGTTTAATATTAACAGCATNATATTTTTTATATATATAGTCTATATTTTTTTATAAATCTTATGAAAGTAGAATTTTTTTTAGTAACGAAAGGATTTAAAATCTTAAATTATTTGATGGACGTTTTTATTAATATCCGTAAAATTTAAGCAAAAAAAGACTTTTAAATAAAATTTAATAAGATTTAGAATTACATAGAAAAACGCTTTTTTTTTATTATGCCATTAACGACATAAATTTATATTTTGCCGACTTATTCCCTATTCTACTTTAAAATATGAAACTTTGAAGATAGAAGTAATTTTCTTTTGTTGGCAAAAGCTTAGAATGTTTGCCTTGGTTCACTTTTTGTCACTAAAATAGTTTTGTACAGTAATTATGGAGTAGAAATCTTTATTTTGATGCCAAATATGATATTATATCTTTTCTTTATGTGTATCAAACCAGAGAACATTATGACATTGCCTTGGCATCTTTTACTTTCTTATATCCTTTCTCCTTTTTTTTCGTTCTTCTTTTTAAGATAAATATTTCAAGAATTTCTTTTAAAATTTTGAAAAATAATTAAAATATACTACGAAAATATATTTAATATTCTTTTTTATTTTAACTATAAATCAAGTTTCTTATTAACATTATATTTATGCGATAAACTTGAATGCATATTCTTCAACATTGAATACCCATATCTAAATATAAAGATAATAATGAGTGTAAAAAATGTGGTTTTAAGCATATTTTACGTTAATAAAGTATGAATAATGAATCACCTCGATAGGTTTTATCATCATTAACTAAACATATTTACCCGGCGGAGTAGAAACTATTGATAATATTGTACAGTGATGTTGTTTATGCGATGTTTTATATATTTTAGTAACTTTTCCTCTTCTGTATGATAAAAATAACATTAAGCATTTATGTTCATGTTTAGGGAAGAACAGGTGGTGTTTACAGCTGTACATTGGAGGTCACAAACCGTGAAATTTTATTCCAATAATTTTATAGGAACACTAAGATGACTCTTTAGTTCTTTAAATATCAAATATTTAAAATATTTTATTAAAAAAATTGTGAAATAAATTCATATCTTGAATTTATCGTTCGACTCTTCATCTATTTATTTTTGTTATCGTATCTCTTACATTATCTATTATATATTTTAAGCTAATAAATTTTAATATAGTTGAACTCTCAAGAAAAATTCATAAATAAATATTTCTTACATTAATAAATTATTAATTTTTAAAATTTAAAACATCTTATTAAGTTATTTATTTTTTATAAACAAATTTATATCATTTATTTATTTTTAAATATAAAAAATAAGCAATTTATTTTAAGAACTTGTTTAAAAAATTTTATTTTTGTTTGTTGAAGTAACTTGTATATAATATATTTTATCTTCTAAAAATATGTTTTATAGAATTTTGTGA
>NW_019386679.1:0-1527 GCF_000671375.1 Centruroides sculpturatus | reverse complement strand
ATATATATATATATATATAATATTTATATTATTTAAAGATAATAATATATATTATATAATATATCTAAACTAGCTGTAGGATAATTGTACAATAGCGAAAATTTGTAACTTTCTTTAACCAATGATACAAAAATATTCGCTTCGATTAAATTTTTACGCTTCGTCTATTTTTATTCTGCAAGAATTAACTAAACGTTACGTTGCGTGTCCGAATTGTATTGTTACTATGGTAACGATTGACAAAATGACCGTTATGGACACTTCCATTACGAGGAGGTAAGCTTCTACTATAGCGAAAATTAAGCGATTAATAGAAGTAGAAAATCATTTATCAAATAATCGCTAAGAAAGATCAGTACGATTGCAGGATATTGATTTTGAATCAATTGAACCAAGGATATTTTAAAAGGATACATCAGTTGTGCTTAAAATATTGAATAAAGTGAAACTCACCCCCTAGATCAATAAGTGAACTCTCCTTTAATATGCTTGAACTTTATTCATATTATTGATCTCCTTAAAAAATATCCTCTTGGAATACTTTTTTTTTGTTATATACTTTAAAATATGCTTGAACTTGAAGGTTTTTCGTCTGATTTGATATTTGGAGTAAGATAGAGCATATTATATATAGCTTATATATACATAAATGCAAGTGGAAGATGGAAATGAATTTTATTGACAAAGTGCATTTTGCATTTATAAAACTGTAAAAAAATATTTCGAAAATTGAAAAAATCTTTATTTTTGATATTTCGTGTTTTAAAAAATTATTATTTTTGAATTAACTTTAAAATATTTTAAAATCTAATATTAAAAAAAGAAAATGTCATATTTTAGAATCAATAACTACACGTCTAATAAAACTGGCATAAAAATAAATTTAGGATTAGAAAAGATTAATGCATTGAACTTAGTTATTTGGAGTTAAACGTAAAATCCAAAGAAAATGAAAAAGTCTTGACTTCAATTTATCCATTAGAAAAATTAATATACACAGATATTTTATAAAACAAGCTTTTATTGATTCACAAAAATTGATTTTTAATGCAAACATTATGTTGATGCGTTTATGTAAGTTCGTTTGAGTATTTTTACGAACAGATTACGTCCAATAATGGTATATTCAATTCCAAATATAGATAATGCACGCTTCAATTCTTGAAAAAAAAAAAAAAACTAAATAAAAGCAACGAATAAGAATTAATTTTAACTGTTTAAATTTTGACTTTAACTTTCGATTAATTGGAAGGTTTTTCTAACTGGTGGGTCGCAGTCTCTAGGGATTTCGAACTGTACTTCTGGTTAATGTCACGATTTTTCAATACGCGAATACTGTGTCAATAAAAAGAAAAAAAAATAAGATTAAAGTAATGAATTTTAGTAATTATTTTATTCTTCTTTCCTCTATTTAGTTACCTTGACCTGTCTTAACGTTGATTCAGTCCAAAGGTTAACTCTGCGTTACATAAATTAAAATACGAAGATTTCATTACTATAAACTTGAAACTTAATAAATTAATTTAA